>NW_022720349.1:239717-264120 GCF_011630105.1 Anneissia japonica | reverse complement strand
AATACTAATAATAACTATTAATTATCTCTGTTTTTCATTTTGTTTTAGTTAAATCAATTTATTTTGAATTTACTTTTTTTGTATATATTTATATTGTATTGTCATTGTATTTGATGATGGAGTAAGAGCAGCTTACTGTTTGGGCTTATGCCTATTACTTACTCCTGGCAAGAATATTGTATGTATACTTTTTACTCTGCCGAATAAATATTATTATTATTATTAATGAATTTTATAATTAAAGTTTAAAATATTTGTTTTGAAGGTTGAAATTGTCATATATTGGAGGTCAATTTTCATATTATTAGGTTAGATAATTCCATAATTTGGTTGATCTGTAATTAAATGTTTTTTTACCTTTAGGTACTATTAAATTATTATAGCACTGACTGTGTGTGCATTTATTATGGCTTTCTTCAGTAAAAATAAATTTGCTTGACAAATATGATGGCGCTTTTCCTTTTAGACACTTAAATAACATTGTAAGAATTTGTTCATTACATTTATCTTTGAGTCTGCTCCATCTAAGAGAGTTTAAAATGTCACTCACTAGAGTCTTGATATCTGCTGATAATAATATTCTACCTAATCTAGGGAAAAAACTTTACAATTCAAACATATACAACAACAATACACAACAACAATAATCAATCAAATAAGAGAATAACTAATGCATCTGCCAACCTATTGAGAGTATGTGAAGGAAGGTAGTATTTCACATGATGGATTCCAATTTGTTTTTGAAATCTTAAAAGTAAAGCCACCTTACAACTAATAAACAACATTATCACTATGTTGTTTATTCATTTTATATACGGTATCTAATGTAGCATGCAAAAAAAATGGTTAATAAGGCGAGACCATTTCTATACCTTGTTTAGTGGACCCCTCATCCACCGATAATGGTACTGTAATTTCAAATAAAAGTACAGTAAATGTTATTTTGGCCAGTTAGTGCTGAAAATATAAACATTTCCCAGTTACATTTAGAAATTCCATAGTCAATTGATAACTCTAACTGCAATTGAGTAAGCTACACAACACCAGAAAGTGATTCTTTAAGGAATTTAACCTGCTTTATTGTTTCTTTGCTCGATTAACTCAACTCAAAACACTGCAAATTTAAGATGCAGTAGTCATAGATTGACTAGCTCTAACGTTTTAACATGTTTTTCTGGCTACGTGAACTGGCATAAAAGGAATTAGCGGCTGAATAGAAAGCAGAGTTGTACTTCAGGAAGGTGTGCCAGACTAGGAAATATGTAGCCTAGAAAATTGCTTTAAGTCAACCTATTTATTATACAGTATAATTATTATTACAATTATTAAGACAAGTATCTTAAACAACAAAATCTGTAATAATATTTTATTTCAAGAATATTAAAACCAATTTTTATAAAATTTTAACAACTAATTTTCAAGGCAAATATGTTAAGTAACTAATACTGAAAATAATTATTTATATAAATCACTTTTTTTTCCCCTTTTTTTTTTTTATTTATTCATTTTACCCTTTTTCTCACCTAAATGCCCGGTGAAATTAAACTAATGCATCTATACTAATTTGATTCCTTACTTTTAACATGTTAAGCCATAGTTTACTAAAAGAAATGTTTTCACCTCAAATTTATGGTTTTTAACCCAAAAAAGATAAGGTTATAATTAAAAGTAATTACCTTAAAATTCAATCTTTATTATTATCTAATAAATATGTGGGCTAAAATCAGATTAGGAGGGTGGATGGTCAACTAGCAGCAAAAAAAAAAAAAAAAAAAAAAAAAAAAAAAATAGCTGTCAATATCCAAAACTGCTTTAATAGTTTAAGGAGTAAGATTATCTTTAGGGTTAGATCAGGGAACAGTGAAATTATGTAATTTCATTGTTGCCTGCTTAAATTAAATATTACTTTCTTGGTCCATTTATTAGTTTATGTTTATGTAAGGTACAATAGAGGTCTCCACAATAATCGCTCTATAAGTCAACCATTATTATTATTAACACAATTCATCAATGAGAAAGAAAAATTCCTATGAACTTTAACAGATTATTATGAGACTCTAAAATTAAATGAAAATAAGCCTTTTTCTAAATTATAACAATTTCCAAGGCTTTGCCATCTAGACCTCTGAAATGATTTGGGCGGCCCTATTGTAGCCCTGTCGAATTACTTAAGTCAGCCAATATCATAGAATTGTTTTTAATCATTATTATCAATCTACAATAATGACCCACTTACTTTCATAATAACCCAGCGGGCTTTGGAATGCCAAAAATTCATATAATAATTATAGATACAAATTACAGTTAAATTAAAATTTTGTTGTAAAGGGTACAGCAGTTATGTAAAACAGATGCCTCCGTACATAACCATTTTCAATAATAAGTTTATAAAATAAAACAGTCAACCATTTGTGTGAATTGCCATGGATGGATTATTTTTTTTCCAATGTTTAGTATAAGCTTAATAAAATTGTAACCTGTGAGGGACCCATATTGTAATTATAACCAAACCTAAAATACAATCAAATGAATAGTGACCCATGGTGTTTTATTTTCATCAATACTGTAGCCTAATCAGAATAAATTTATACATCCGTTTTTGTTAAGATCCATTTTCAATATCATATTCATTGAATAATTATTATTATAATTTATAATAATAAAAAGCCATAAAATAATTTAACATCCATGAATTCCCCAAAAATAGATTTAGTTTCATATAAGATAATTCAAAAGAGACTTAGTACATGGACGTAAATTTAACAGCCTTATAATACAATTATAAGTATAGTTAGAGCAACTTTCATAATAAGAAAGATGGTGTGTTTGTTTATTAATTATAAACATACACTTTAAGAAAACTTATAGCTCAACACAAGAGGGCAGCAAACAGATTCTATTACCCTTGAAGAAGTACACTGAAATTGTTGAAAGAATTTCATCAGTTTTGTATTACATTTTTTAACATTCTTTTCTCCTAAAAATGCTGCTATTGACATTAAATTTTTGGGGCCAGTAGGTAACTTTTTTGCTCTATTCAGTCGAGCTTAGTGTGAACGTGCGTGGTGCACTTTTATAATGTGGGCGTGCATTCATTTGTAGGAATTGGTAGTTAGCGGTGTTTGATTTTGGTAAAACGCATCGCATTGTTCATCGAACGTTGTTTCAGGATGTAATCTTTTTTTTATTAAAAAGAAGCTAAAAAAAGCTTTAAAATGCTGCTATCGACATAAATTTTGTGATAATTCAGAATAAATAAACAAATTAGTAAAATTAAAATATAAAACATGTATCCATCAGCAATCGGCTGATGAAAATTGATGAGCATACACAAAATTTACTAATTTTATCAAATATAAAATTACATTATCATAAATAAATACTATTTTATTATAATATATAACAAACTAAGAATTGATACATTCTCAATTAACTTATTAATTTGGCAAGGAGATTAGATTTGTGGTCACTCTTATGTCATGTGCTAAAGTATATTTATGAAAAATTTAAAATTAATTTTTTTTTAAATCAAGAAAAAATAAATAAATAAAATAAAATATATTAATTACTATCACATTGGCATATACCATTAGATATCAGATTTATATTTAAAAAAAAGTGAGTAAAATACAATATACAAATCAAATTTAAAAAATACTGAATAACAAATTATTAAATAAATACAAACTTCAAACATTAAAATCTGTTTTACTTTTCTGGTATTCTTCACATTGACAGACAACACTCAAAGACAGCTAACCAAAGAGGTGATAATTTACAAATTGTTTTTTGATACTTTACAGAATTGTGACAAGTTTATTCTGGGCCAACAACATTAAACGATATCCCACAAAACCTCCTGAACACGGGAGCTGTTTTCAAACTAAACATAATTTATACCATGAGTGTGACCAAAAAAGACAGCTTAACTATGTACAATGCATTTAGCCCGGGAGCAGTACAGTCCTGATGAATGACACCGAATACCATCAAACAACCTTAGAGGTCACGCACAGCAACCCGTACCCGTGATTGACAGCAACCAAATAATGTACAAAGCTAACCAACGGGCAGTTTTTCTCCTACACGCACCTGCGCGTTTTGATTCCAAAAAGATGCTACCAGGGATTGTAAAGATAACCAACTGCGAATCTTCCAATTTTAATTGATGTTCACCTTGGCTTGAGGGCGTACATTTGAATAGCTTGCAAACCCTCCAGAATGAATTTTGTTTTGTTTGTCTGCCAGTTAAGTAACCGGAGAAATTGAAGAGAGCATGCCATATTTAAATATGTGACTAATGCGTTTTGCAGTTCGGCTCGATGACCCCATGTGGCGCTGTTCAGTGGATTTTCCCCTCAGACCAATTACGCACCAAATATCCTTGAATACCCTCTGGCAAATGACGAATGTACATTTTACAGCCTTGGTCATCAACAAACACATTTTCCCAGAGAACGTGACCGGTGCATCTATTGAGGGAGGTCTAGAACACATCTCAAAGAATGCCTGCCATAGTATATTTAAGCTTCATAATCGCTGGATAATTCCAAGTTATCTACAATAATTAGGTCCAAATTAATACCTTTCAAAGTAAGTTTTAAACTGAGAAAAACACAATGCCTTCATCATTCCTTGGATCTTTAAACTATCATATATTACTTGATAAATCAGTCTTTCATCAGTCTTAAAATTTCTCAATTTATTTCTAGTAGAAGTATTTGATGAAATTTATATAGAAATAGGTCCAATCAAATCCTCCTGTCTACAATTGAATGGTGTACCCCGATGCGAAAGCCTCAACACCCCGGCGAGATTTTTAATTGGGTAACCGAAACCACAACCTTAGCAATTACCAACTGCTGAGAAGTGATGGCTACCTTTCTTAAAGAGGCTAGCCAGAAATATCTTCTCATTGCCTGATCACAATCAAAGCTGTTTCCTCTAAATAAAGTGATAAGAACACAGCGGGCTAGGGGAGAAAGACAGAGGACACAAAGACTCTGTTACACTGATACGCAAAACAAAGTTTGGTGAAGGTACTATGATGCCTCGTATCTATGACAGTGTTTAGTTAAGAGTCAATCAGTGGGTTAGGAAACTTTATCAATCGTAGCGTATCTATCACCATTTGACACTTCCCATATACAGTAGTACAGTTAAAGGTCGTTTTGAAAATTTTCTTCACTTTTCTCCAACAACCCTTTAATAAATTTTCTGCCTTTATAGATGATAATATAAACAATTTTATCGACAGACAACAGGTACAATGGACCACTAAAAAACAACCGCAAGTTTGAATCTGTATTATGGGGATTTTTCTTCAAACTTTTAAAATTATAAAAAACAAATTATGTTTGTTGATGTCAGATGAACTTATTTTCAAAGATGAAATTTTATTATATATTTTATAATTGATGTTAATGGAATGTAATATTTTTCGATAAATCTTTAAGAATTGCTAATAAATATATTTTAGTAGTTAGAATAATTGAACTGTATATTGTATTTTTTGTAATTGATAATTTAATGGAATTTAATATTTTTTGATAAATCTAATAATGAATTAATAAATTATATTCTTGTAGTTTAGCCTGAATTAAAAATTTGAATAAAGTGTAAATAATTATTTGATTATATGCCTTTTTTTTTATTAACTATTGAATTAATTATATTTTTATATTCATTACCTGCTTTTCTATTTTATGTATTTTACTAAGAAAAGATAAGATAAGATAAGCAAATATATATGAATGTGTAATACACTACAAGTGAGACCTTTATTGTTAGTACAGTTATATTAAAAACATATTAAATATTATTACACTTTAAAAAAAATAAATAAACACACAACTCATATTTTTTTTCTAAATTAAATGTTTTGGTGCTTATTTGAAATGTAGATATTTCAGTAAACACCAAGTACATTTTCCCCTAATCTCCCTAAAATAATTTATTAATTTCAATTTTGAATTCAATAAGTGGTATAATGGACAATGCTTATAACCTCAACCTATTATTAAAATTTGACCTTGTAGGAAAAAAACTCTAAATGCTTTAATTATTAAAATCACAAAAAAATGAACGATAAAATGTCTACGTAATTCTTCAAATCTATTCAAGGTCAGAACAACATTGGAACATTAAAAAGAAATTTCTATACTGTGATATTTTATTAAACTACAGTATATTAAAAAACACAACAATAAAGAATCACAGTGTATTGTAAAACGTAATAAAACATATTCACAAAAAGAAACTTTTTTTTAATAAAAATGTTCAACACATGAAGAAAAATTTTATCATTCTGGACAAAATAAATTAATATGCTGGTACAGTATGTGAAAACTGAATTCATTATAAAAAAAAAACACAAAATTATGAAAAGCCGGCACACTTCCAGTAACAAAAACTAGATTACATTTGTGACCCTGAGATAGTGTTTCGCATTCTTTATGTTTACATACAGTATAATAACAACACAATGTGTACCATTAAATGTGTACCATTGATTAGATTATTATTATACAGTTTTCTGTTCACATAGGCAGTAATGACCTTGAATGTGAAAGGAATACTTATATACGTACGATAGGCCTATCCAACACTATAATTTGGTCACTTCATATATATTAAGTGTTAGATCTTAAACACAATAGCACAAATTTCAACACACATATGACATGATACCGTTTTGCTTTAAGCGACTCAGATCAGCACACTTTTGAATTTTTGGTGTAAAAAAAAAATTGCAAAAAAAGAAAAAAAAAATCTAAAAATTTAACATTCCCAAATATATATTATTTACTTTTTTGTTATTTTATTTTATTTTCTTCTAACAGCTAGTAATCACCAATTATAGGATGGACAATGCTTTATAAACAAAGTGTCTTTATGAGGCTTGGGATTGGGAGTAAATACAAGCAGCACGAAAGTTACAAATTGTGAAAAAGGGAAAACTACAATAAGCAATGCTTTTAACAGTGGCCCCTGTCAAAAAAAAAAAATAATCATCATCAACAGCTTCAACATTATCAATCAGAACAACAATACGAACAATTACAAAAACATCAAACATCAACTGTTACGATTCACTTATATATTAAACAATAAAATCTTTGAAGCGTTTAAGTTAAATTGTGATAGATCTGCAATACAGACAATAAATAAATACATAAATAAAGCTGAAATTACAACAACTTTGTCAAACTTTATCAAACATAAACATCCATCACTAATAACATTAAACCAACAACAAACAGCATCAAAAATTAATATCATTGAAAACAATAATCATTGATATCATCATCAACAACATTAACATCGTCACCACCATTATCCAGGCGTGGATTTAATGCATATCAATGTTATGTATAGAAATTAGCACTACCCACTTATCTATTCTAAAAATATTTGTGCCCCTGTTTGAGTAATTCTGGATCCACCCCTGATATCAACAACATTAACATCCTCTACTACATTAACATCATCATCATTGCCAATTATCAAATTATTAAAATAAACATAATAATCAATAACAATAACACATCAACTTAACATCATTCATCCTAATCATTGATACCATTATCAACATTAACACATCCTCAACATTATTATTATCACCATTATTATCATCAACAGCATCATCTTCTTCAACATTAGCATCAACATAAGTCACATTAATTGTTTAATGCAAAAATTTCTTTTTTAAATTGTTTGTATATTTTTGTATATTAGTACCTCAAAGTATTGTATTGTAAATTGTTTTCACCCTGTTTTGAGGTATTGTGAATAAAAATTGAAACTGATATTGAAATATGTGCTGCTAAAAACCTTCTTGCTAATGTAGTGGAATGGTTTTCCCTAAAGCTAACCTAGATGAAGATTATGTATTTCATTAGAGAACATCTCCGGTTTCTGGAAATGCTGAACACGGCAAGACTACGAACAATTCTGTGTTATGATTTCATTCAAAAAAAACATGTTGACTGTTTTCATAAGAGAATTACAGATCATAGTATACAAGAGTAATAGTTGTTTTCATATCATTTTAAAAGCCATAAATAGCTATTTGTAACGCTTTATGGCTACCTAAAGAAAACATATAGATGTACATATAAGCTGGTACGATATTAACGAGAGTTGTATGAAAACAGTGCATGAGTATTAAGCACTTACGGAAAGACTTCAAAATCTTCAAACAAAACAGAAATTTATCATCAGAATACAAGAAAGCTTGGAAAGATAAACAGTCATTAATTTAGCTTGATGACTATATAGTCGCTAACATGTTTTTCTTTCTTAGTTTAAAGTAAGATATTTCTTTATGAGTTTTTTTACACTGGTGTCTTATTATGCAGCCTAATCATTGGCGATAAATTCCACCTGAATACGCCTTTGATTGAGAAGCTAGGCAGCTCCTGGTAAGCCAAGAACAATCTTTACTGGCCTAAGGGGACAAACGATGTAGTGATCATTTGATTGTGTTGGAAGCCAAGCACAAGGCACCGTAACTAAAACGTTCTACTTGAATAATAAAAACAACTTAATTGAGATATTAGGACCTTGATAAAAACGGTAATAAAATATATGGGAAGTAGTTTTGATAGTGAAAAATATTTATGAATTGATGGAATCAAGTCATATATTGAAGAAGATATATTATCTATCAAGGAGAATTTTACAAACTTTTGTAACTAAAAAAGTTTATGAAAATATTCTGAAGCAAATAAATACACTTTTATAAAAAATTTGATGTTAATAAAGGGTTACTATTTACCAAACTAAATTACTGTATGTATGTATCTGGAGCATACTGTACATAAAGTGGTTTTACTGGTCACAGCTTCTTGGTTAGCTACTATAAGGTTCAAGTATATACACCAGCTTGTCTTAACATTGCGTAGTGATTTTTCCAACACTAAAGAGGATCATTTTCAAGTAGTGAATTAGATATGGAAGCTTGCTAAAGAAATAGCATGTTGGTCTATTTGTCATGCAGGCCGCCCTATTGCTCTAGAGACCACACAGCACAAAGGCTGAAAAAAAATTCAACCGACGGCATATGAAAAGCCTCCAGCTTGCATCAAAAAACCACGACAGACATCAAATACTCCAGCCTGAATGGGCCTAAGAAATACTTTGAAGAGTGCTTAGTAAACATAACGTTAAGTCACACGTAGATTATGCGTTACTGTGCTGTAGACTTCGCGACAGGTGGCTAAAAAAAGCCAAAAATAACAAACTTTGGAAGCTGCATATTTCTCCGAGGCAAATCAGCTTTCAAAAGTGAATTTTTAACGAGGTAGTCAGGGACAGTACTTTAGGCAGTCACTATCGTGAACAAAAACAACAAGCAATTAGACCCTTTTAGGACACTCAATTCATAGAACCATTCACAAAAACCATAGATGTCAAGTGTACCGGAAAACACAGACTTAATTCATATTTATGTGATATTGTTCTTAGAAGTACTCCACCATCTCCATCCAATCTTTCATTTGAATAAAAAATATCTTTCACTTTCTACTGTTTATAGAATCATTTGAGTTTTTTTGTTTTTTTTTTCAATTGTCTATGGTTTACTGATGTATAACTGGGGTGTACAATTCTGTTGTCGCCAACTTCATATTAAATAACCTATATACCTGACCAACTTTTTTCTGTTTTCTTGAAAGTCCATTATACACTGTATTCAATTAAAAGACAGTGTCTGTAGTACCATCTAGTAAATCTTTAAATTTAATTTGCATTTATAATAATTATATAATAACTTCATTTAAACAACATTTAATTGAATATTTTATAAGTTAAACTCATAGCTGTCTTGACATGCATTTTATATATTTTCCTTTATTTTCTGTATGTTTATAGATCAGTTTAGTTAAGGAGAAGGCTATTTATTAGAAGCATTGATAACTATTGGCTACCTGGAATTCCCAGGTAGCCTATTGTTTACCAAATTTTTATAAACAAAATAAAAATAAAATTACTTGTATGAAAGTTCGTCTGTATTGGTGGTACACACATGAAAACTCTTAGAATCTGATTGTGTTTACAATGAATGTAGTTATATTTAAATTACTATATTTAAAAGTATTAATTGAGTAATCAACTTTTAATAAGACACAAACTGAAATGCTGATTTCCGCACATTTTACTACAAAAATTATTTTATTACTAGGCAAATTAATGTCTATACACAAGATACAGGAATGGAAATATTTCACTTTGGAAAAACAGTTTTTATTCAAGATAATGGGGTCAGCACAGCATTTCTGCATCTTTTAATTGGTAGCGAAAATAACTTTTATTTGAAAGGTATTTAATTTAGTTAAATATACAAAGTTACATTTCACATTTTTCAATTTATTTCTTATACTGTTTATCATTAAGAATTTAAGCACATAGTAACCTGGTGAAATTCTTTGTTGGATTTATATAGTAAATACAAATTAATACAAAAATTTGCTAATTACAATTGTTGGCATACATTTCTTGCTACAGAAGGAATGGTAGCACTGTACCACATAACTTTTTCTAATGTGGTATAAGAGAAAAGGGTGTAAACTATAAGAGTCTAAATGTTCAAATAACTTCATTTGGTTTCTAAGAATAATGATATTGCATTTCCTGATGAAGATCCGATGACATCGATTCGAAACGTAGCAAGTAAGTTAAAATTTTGGTTTACTCTAAACGAAATTCCAATATCATTATAAGAGTCTAATTTAGCATAAGGTATCATCCTCGGATACTCATGCAATTCTCTCATTAAAACAACACAATAAAGATTAATTAACACCCTACGCAAGGACACGGATATTGTGGCCAGCATGTGACTCGGTCTCAGGATCCTTGAATCGGAGGCTCAAAGCCTAACCGCTCCGCCACATGTATCCACAATCTCTTAACTTAATGAGCTCAATCGATTGCACAAGATAAAAAGTTGGGAAAAAAACTAGATGGAGGTAATTTAATATTGGTTATTTATCAGGCCTGGTATGCGTGTGGGTGTTGGTGTACAGTTGTTATTAAGTCTCCGCAAGCTCTTTAGAAAACCTATACTGGACTTGATAAACTATCCCAACTCATGCTGATAATTACTTAATCAAGTTGTATGATAATGAATTCCTTTTTGGATTATATCCATGCCTAGATGGAGGTATCCCATACCGCAATGGGTTCCCATTTCCTGGTTATTACAATGGGGCAACAGATCCAAACAAATGCCATATGAAGTTGTTATGTGGGTTAATGTGTTTATAAGTATTCTATTGAGTAACGTATCCATTACGCATCATGGTGACAAACTTGGTTTTACCTGTCTAAATTCGAAACCCCATCCCCTCGGGCTACAATCTGATCAATTAACAGTCAAATAGAATTGTAACGTGCGTACTAATGATATTCAACACTTTGAATGAATACAAAGCATCCGGAATAAACACTCATGAAATAAAATACTGTCCATGCATCGAAACGTTGATTAAACAAGGAATTACGTTAAAATATGCACCAAACCTAGATTAATTACGAATCAAATCCACATGTAAAAAAAATTACTTTTCAGGATTTTTTCGCTCAGGTGGGTGCGTATTGATAAGAATGCGGTCACAAACAATCTGGTTCAATGACAGTCAGACTTCGAACATAGCTAAGATTAAATGTTTTCCCAAATGTATTATCTTTAATGGGATGCGGCAAAAAATGCTTCGGGGAATACAAAGTGATAGGCTTCAATTATTCCCTATTATTAACCGTTTTTGGTGAATTATTCAATCTTATTAAACCAGAGATATGTCGTGCAAAAAGGAATCCTTTTTAAAAAATAACCTGTAAACGATATTACAGTTGGTAATGTACTTGCAATAGTAGAAATTAGGATCTTTTCATAAGTATATAAAACAATTTTCCTATGAAAACATTTTAAAGTAATGTTGGAATAAAAACATCAAGGCTGTTTATTGTTAGTGGTGATTTAGACTTCTCCGTGACATTTAAAGGAATTAACATCGATTTAATATTTACCGGTGTCCGGCACTACAAGTAGTAATTAAGTTTCGCTAAATATTGTTGTACCTTAATAAAAGATTATATCAAAGAATATAATTAACCACAATAACAATGAAGGCCCATTTCAAATTGCTTGTAAGCAACAAAGGAAGGGAGATGACCCTCTATCAATGTATTCAGCTAAACAAGGAATAAAATTCACGGAATAAAATTCACAAGTTGAAATCAGACTATGGTTTTCAAAATATTCTGTATTGTTTAGTGACATTTTAAATTGAATTAATATGTAATAAAGATTATAATAAAAGCAGTAACAAAGGGCTTTGTGTAAGAAAAAAGTTATGTGAAAAAATGAGAAAATTGAATTGAAGCCAAAAGTTCAAGCCATATTACGATATAAATCTGCATTAATTTGCATTAATCTAATATTTTAGAATTTAATTCTTAATTCATAATGATGTCAGTGGTGATCAAACTACAGAAACCTTACAATATTATTTTTTTTAATGAATTGCTTTTTCATATATTAAGTTACCAACTTAAGATATAGAAATAATTATGTTTTTGACTTTCAGACCATACTATAAAAATCCATACCAGTCACTTTAAGGGTTTATAAAAAAAAAACATGGAACAAAATTAATTTTATACTTATAATTGTATTATACTTTCTTAAAATTAATTAGGTATCTGTTAATTTTTGGAAAAATAATTTCTCAAAATGTTAAGATGAAGCAGTTTTACTTGCCAATATATGAAAATTATTTAGCTTGGAGCTTAAAAGAAGTGTAAAATGAATAACAAAACTGTAAATATACAAAATGAAAGTATAAAATAGAAGAAGAGAAAAATAGAAAATCTATATTATTCAATATTTTTTTTCAATTCAATGACAATATATTTAAGTGAACAAACTAACTCAAACAGTGAATTAATAAAATAAGTATTAGGATAGGTAAAGAAAAAGGTAGTGTTCATTAATATTCTATAATTGTGCTGCTTATCATGTATACACAAGAATAGAATGATAATGATAATAATTTAATCAACACAGTGAGCATATTATACATGAAATATAAAAAAAATTAAATAAAATGATTATTAAGTTAAAGCCCAATACTACCTTTTCTAGTAGATTTTGGTTTTTTTAATCAAACTGTTAGTTGTTTGAAATAAATGAAAAAATAATGATAAATAGCTCTCAAAAAAAAATCAGCTAATTTTTATCATATTATTGCACCTATTGTAATTAGTAAAATAAGGTACTACCAAATATTATAATTTTAAAAATACATTAAGAAACAAAGGAATAACCTTCATTCAGTCATTTAGCAGAATCAATGCTAATCATGATTTATTATTAATTTACTTTTTCATGGAATAAAATAGTGATATTTCTTTTGTGTATTTTTTTAAAATTTTTATGCACTGTATTCTTTTGCGATGATGGCATCAATGATCAGCTTTGCAGTCTCATTAATACTGTTACTGTTGGGTTAAACAGTAGCGTATTTAGGGGAGGGCACAGGGGTGCGCACAGCACCCCCCCCCCCAAATATTACTCACGTCCACCCCAAAGTCGTCCCCCCCCCAAAAAAAAATTATCACGGTCAAGTAGTTAATTAAAAATCACCTAAAATCACCATAATTTGCGAATTAGCGCCCCTCAACTGATCATCGAGCCCCCCTCCCCACTTCACCTTCGCGCACCACCTTCCCAGCACCCCATTTCAAGACTTCTAGATACGCCGCTGCAGTAAAATACTGGAAGCATTGCACTTTCCACTGGGGAATATTTAGGGATTATATTAAGACAATGTTCATGGTTGATACACAATTGTTTCCCACCTGATTATGAAATAAAACAGTTAAAAAAAACTATTAGTTACAAACAGATACCAAGTTTTTATTGTTTGGGTCTAAGTGCTATGAATTTAATGTTTATTAAAGCAACAATGTTTATGGTACATTACAGCTAATTACAGAAGCTATCTGTAGTTAAAATAATACAAGTGACACTGTAGAATGGCACTTTAATTCTTAGGCCACACAGGCCAATGACTGCTAGCGAATAGATCATCCTACTGTAAGCAGAAGTTCCTTTACGCTGACAATTCAGACATAACATTGCAGACACAGAGGTAGTAAATTAGTCAGTATATATTCACCACTCTTTACACATTTTTGCACTAAGTTTTATTTAGTTTCTTCTGGGGCAAACACCTATTGGCTATTGGTTGTAATTAACAGACCGTAGAGTGGGTAATGTGGTGAATCTGTTTTAAAATGGGCCTTGATCTAGCGTCAGTGGTGGCGCCAGGAAGGGGGTGGGGGACTGGAGATAGAGCCTAGTCAGGGAAAAAGAGAAAGCTTCGTCAGGAAATAAAGATTAATTATGAAAAAAAAATATCATTAATCTAAAACTGATTGGATTTTATTCTGATTGTGGAAGTAACCTCAACTTTGGACATTACAACAAGTCATATTTCAATAGCTTAATGCCTATCAAATAATAAAATTCACCAAAATATGTCAAATATCCATGGTTTCCATGGGGGGCCCCTAGCAGCCCTCATGCCCCAGTCTAGCACCCCCCACCCCTTTGTCACGCAGACTGCCACCAACATTCAGCATCTTAAAACAGTTTCACTACACAACAGTTGTCCGACAGTGGCCAAGGCTGTGCGAGTCACCTTCTTTTTATGTGCTCATTGATAATTAAACAAGAGAAATATAAACGATGTTCAATAGTTTACATTTTATTTCTGTTTGGTTTAGTTTTGTATCATACATACATGGTGCAACACTCTTCAGATAAAACTGCCTAATAACTAAGATAAAAAATTAGCAGATTAATTAATGGTAAATAGTTCAACTGTAAACCGTCTTGCGTTAATGCTATAAATTATAAATTCTGAACATTATATGTAATATTAAATAATACATCTTTCTGCATTTTTTGTACTTAAAATCCAATAATGTACGAGCCATTGTAGGAGTGAGAAAAAATACTCCTGAAAAGAGGCAGGTTTAATATCTCCATTTACAGTCTTTAAAATATTAACAATACTTTAATAGTATGCTACTAAATCTTTCCATTGAATTGATAAAGAGCATTTAATATTACCTTATATTGTCATATTGTCAAGATTTGGAAATTATTACGAAAATATCAAGGCTTTATATATTTAATTGTGTATAATCACTGCTGATGAATATGTCTGCCAAACCATTACCATTGCTAGATTTCCAAATTACCATGATATCTTCTCAATACCAATACTAATAAAAATGATTATAAAATAGCATTGACTTCTACGGGACAGTTTGCAAGCTTAAATTAATTAGTTGCAGCACAATATGAATCAGTTCAACGTTTCTGTTTCTTCAGATAGAAAGTAACAAAACAAGAACTGAATCAAGGATAGGCTGACTAATGAAAGGGAATACAATGTACTAAAGTGTTTTACAAATTAGTGAATATAATTTAAAAACCAGATACTTGGTCATTATAAAGACTCAAATAAAAGCTAAATAACTGGTTCTGTTCATTTCAAAAGTATAATTGATCAAAACTATTCTACTGTAAGTATGACTCAATTTTCATTCAAATTTAATAATGAATAAGATATGAAACAGAAAATTTCTAATGTGTTCAGTTCATTTTTTTTTTCTAAAACTGAAAACATTCATTTGCTGAAGTAGATTTTAAAATATAACCTATCATCTAACAGATAAATTAATTTAATTCATATATTTTTTTATTAGTTATTTATTAAATGAATATTAAACATCATCATCCTCATTATTAAAATTAATTCATGAAATTTCTTTCTTACCAATCATTTATAAAGTTTTCTTTGACAAATAACTGTTGTACAGTATGTCTATACATAGTGAATATTTTACCGGAAAACTAATTGGCCTCATACCTAATTCACAAGACAAAAAATTTACTAAAAATTAAGAGATACATCTGGTCCGACATTTAGCAAGCGACGTTCTTTGCTTTCACACGACTTACTACAAGTCTTGGAAAATCGGTACAATTGATACACGCAAGAAATGAATATACGCAGCACCAATGCGGAAGATAGGCTGCGCCCCATTACCGTGCCCACAGATCCTTGCTAAATATTTTGGGAACCTCCTTGAGGTCTGTATTGTTTACCAAGATGCCCTTGGTATTCTTACAGGAATACTGTATGCGTTCTCATGACCTCATTGGTAAAATTTGTAATTATTATTACAGTATATTAGTATACAGTTGAACTTGCCTAAGTGGAATCCAAAATGACATAGAAACATTGTTCGACTTATATAAAATTCAACTAAGAGATTGTAAGTTAATGGAAAACACAAATATTTGACATGTAAAATAAGATCAACTTATAAATTATTCGAGGTAGGCAAAGTTTAACTATATATCTGTTGTGTGAATCCAGTATTAGGGCAGAGAGAACAAAAATGGTTAGATTATCACTTCCTCCTTCGTAAAAATGTTGTGAAATATTGACGCTGTGTACTCATTAGAATGATAATCTAAGGATTTTTTTTCTATCTGCAAATGAGAGCTAGAAGAATTTATATAGATTGGAAGCAGGTTTCAGTACTCTTGCATTATATATATAAAAAAAAACAAAAAAAAACGTATTGTATTAGAAAAACAAATTAACATTGTATGTAATAAGAAAGAAAATTATTGACAGTTAATAAGATACTGTAAATGAGCCAATCAAAGTGTTTTAACCTGTAGGCCTATTTATATAATATTCACCACCTGTACATAATATTATTAAGTAACTTTTAGTGTGACTGCTTTCAGATTATGACGCTTTACATTCATATAATTTTTTTAATTCTAAAAATAAATGTCTATGTATTGCACAATAACTTTACTGAAGTATCCAACTACAATCAAAACCGGCAAAAACGTGACTCAACATTCCCCTGAAATTTTTAGACCTTGATAATCTTCTTTGATTAAAAATTAGGTCACCGATAACGAGCAACGTAATGCAATCAGCCGGTTATAACAACTCCATACAACCTGCGCACCTCAAAATTGCACAGATGAAACGGTAGACTCTCGCAATCATTTCCATTATTCTTACAAATCGGGCATGTGAAAATCTTGCATTCAGAACAATGGTCTGAACTCTGGGAATACTTCAATAACAGGTCTTTGTAGACAATAGGTCTTCTGCCGGGGAGATCTTTGACTTTGGGTGCACAACCGGACCTGTAATAGGGTGCATAAGGCCTTTCATCATCCCCGAAACAAAATTACACGCAAGACATCTAAAACTATTCAGCATGGGCTGTCTTTGTAACTAATTCTGTTTTTCTAGCCTTAGTTTGCATTATTGTTCCAAACTGAGCGTAAGTAATTCCTATAAAAGATATTCACGGAAGCTAGGACTTACACGCACGAACGAAGCTTCTTTAATCGACTTCAAAGTATATCAACCTGTCAAGTTTCCTGGTTAATCTTTTCATAATTTGTTTTCTGTGTCAAATATAAAATAATATGCCATTCATATAGTACATATAGTACTCAGACTGTGTTAAAAAATTTGAAATATGGTATAAGTAGATGCTCAGCCCTCAAATACCAAATTACTAGGTTCAATCCCATTCTCTATAGGCTTACTACCTCCAAAATATTCTCTTTCACTAGCCCTTCAATGAAATAGATATCTCACTTTCTCATATTTATTATTTTTGTATTTACTATTTGCATATATATTACTCTGTACTTTTCCATCCATAGCCTTATAAAGTAATTTTTAATTGTATTTTTAATATTATACTTATATTATATGTACAGTTTAGTATGTACATACCTGCACATTTTGTCAGTGCTTGTGTAGATGTGTGCTTCACATTTATTTAATTCTTTTTGTTATATTAAACTTGTCGTTCAAACTGTATTAAGATATTTTTGAAAGTTGAATGCACCATTCATGTGTGCCGCTCTTTCAAAAGCGTATGTTCACAAAGAAAATAAATATTTTATCTCACTAAACTAATGAATATCATAGTGTCATTACAATATACACAAAATATCAAAAATGGTTATACAATCTTTATTGTCATTTCATACCATTATAATTATTCTTATCTACATCAACATTATATTTTATTCTTGCGGATTTTAAATATAAATCAGAAGCCCATAAATTTCACTACAAAAAAAAAACTGATTATGTTTTCGCATTAGGATCAGATCAATGATTTTCCCAAAGCAATCTCTGCAGCTAATAATCTGTAACCCATCTCACAACGATCTTTCCGTACTTTCAGAGTTCACTAGTAAACTAAGGACTTGAGTAGCTACGTCAACATGCGTATAAAATTTCTCGTCCTTAAAATCAAATTCTACTTACAATTACTGGAGTGTGCAGAATGCGATACAAAAGTGTGGACGAAGTTAAGTGCTTAAGACGAAAATCTGCGGCTGGAAGCACAAGTTATCTAATTTGGAAGTCAGTGCTATTAGTGGATTATGAAAGTGTCCAATAATCTCCATTATTAAATGTCAAATAAGTTTATGCAGTTATTAAGAATTTTATTGTTACGTGAAATACGATAATACATATCAGATGCTATAATTATTGTTACTGTGATTATTAAAATTTAAATAACATTTCTTTGGGTGAAAGTAACTGCTAGAAAAATTACAGATCTTTAGATCTGTCGAGACTATCACATTGTCTTTCACAAAAAACTGTTGTATGCCCAAATATAGTCACAATATGTCTATATATGTGACTGGCTCTTTCAAAACCAGCCGTTTGCAGGAAAAATTCAAATTTTTAGTTGAGTTATTTTTAGATTCTGCATGAATTCTTCTGTAAAACAGTGTTTATTTGATGGAAATTGGTTGAGTACTATTAGCAATGTTATGAATACCTACTTCACTGGATATCAGCCATGTAGGTTTCGAGAAAACAGCTTCCAAAGATTTCAAAATCAATAGGTTATTAATATTTGTATTTTTAAAATAATTTCAATATATTTTTCAGTTTAGATTTAGTGATTGATACTTTAAAGAAATGTTCTTCAATATATCCTCTTTTATAGAATGCAAAAAAAACTAAAAATTTACAAAACTCTGATTCTCAAACAATTTGTTTGCTTGTGCGAAATAAAAAATTGCGACAAACTGTTTTATGCCCATATATAGTCATGATGTACTTATATATGGTCATGATGTGATGTCACAAGTTTTTGTCAAATAAAATTTGATAATGTGGAATGAGCTTCACCAGCTTTTACTGTATACATTAAAGGCATATACCAAGAAAGATTACTGGAGTTTATTTATTAGTATTTTTAGGAACTATGTTTTATTTGATAGATTTTTACAATAACATCAGAGGCATCAACATGCCCAGAGGATTCAAAGCACCTAACAGGCTTTGCAATCCTTAAGGCACTAAATAAATATGGTTTAAATTATTATTTTCTTAATACATTTTGATTTTGAGATATTTCTTCTTGGAATTCTTCTTAGCTTATTCCATATGAAATAATTGGGGGTAAAGTGTCAATGTTTGGGAAGGGTGGGGGAGGAACTGATACTGGTACTGGTACTTGAAGCCATCTGATTTCAGACATCCGGCAGCCATTGACATTATGTTGGCGTTAAAAGACTGCATATTGTGATGAGGGACCCATGTACAAACAATTACCAAACACAAAAAATATGGAAAACTGAATGCTATTTACAAAATATTCTATTTAATGCTTATGGGTGAAACTTTCTTTGATAAATTGGCTTCTATCAAGTTGATTTTCATCTATGACGCATTGAAGAATAGATTTGGTTTTCTTTCCTCTTGTTTTGCTGGTTATAAAGTGAAATGTGAGATTTTACATGGATCATCATTTGGTCTTCTTACATGACTGATCCATTTTGATTGTTGGTCTTGATAGAAGGTCCTAAGTGGCATGATGTTTGTTATTTGATATAAATTTTCGTTTGAAATCCTTTACCTCCAGTCATATTCATCTGTTGTTGATTGTTGGTGACTGTGTGAATACTAATATAATAGTGTTTATGAATATGTAGCTCTATCAACTTTGATTTTTAAACAAATTCAGGAATACTGTATTCAATGACAAGTTTATTCACTCTTTTTCTCAATCTAGTTGTTTTCATGTAAAACAGTGTTTAATGTTTTTCCACGATTTTGGAATACTATCCCTTCTGCAATTTGGAACATTTTCATATTCACGATGTCTGATTCTCAAAGTTGAATTTGTATATATATTTTATAAATTTTATTCTGGTGTGATAAATAAAATCATTTTTTAATTGAGTAAATTTTAATTAGATAATTTTAAATTACATATATATTGTAACTCAGTGTAAATTTGCAGAATACATTTTGTTTAAAACAGTGTTCATTTACTATTTTGGAATCCCTTCTCAGCTTACTGTTTTCAGTTGCAATTTTTGTTTTGTTAGGCTTGTTTTATAGAGAAAATAAATGAAATGATCACCACTGGAAAATGATTCAAAACTGCTGACCAAAGAAAAATTGCTGGCCTTGCTAAAATTGGGGACTATTTCATACTTTTTCGATGTGAGTTTGCGTCAATAAAAATATCATCACTCCTACATCATACTTCCTGAAAATTCCAATTCAAAAAATATCATCACTCCTACATCATACTTCCTGAAAATTCCAATTCAAACAATAATGACATTCAATAAAACAGTAGATGTGTTGTCAATCATTAAAGTATGACCAGGGAATTGAAAAAGTATGACACACTTCATCTCATTGTTGAATTCATCAGCCTAAACCAAGTACTAAGATCCCTAAAGGAAAAGGTTTGCGTCATCATCTAAACCTTAACAAATGTAAGCAAGGCAACTCAAAATTTTAAAAAATCAATTGATCTGTTTGCAGAAATGAAACACCAGTTACTAACGTCCATCATAAGCGCTATACAGATCCATAAGTATTCGCTTGGTCAGCAAACAGAGCAGCACCTGGTTTGCTCAGGCCGAAGGCAATTTATGGCTGTAGGCAGGAAACGTGTTAAAGGCCGCTGACCTAAGCTACCAGTAGGGAGCCCAGAGCCCAGATGTTCAGGGAAAGAAGACATGCTTCGCCTTGCGCCAGACTGCAGTTGTGCAATTTAATGTGCGTTAAATACTTCCGACTATATTTCCGTCAAGACTGCTGCTAAAAACCAAAACAAGGGCATGGTATGATTTTATTTGGTCGTTGAACTTAATTGAATTACTATCACACATATTTGCAAATGAATCTTTCATAAGTACTTAAATTATTAATGCAATAACATTCTTGCTAATAAAATGAAATCATAAAAATAATTAAATAATAATCCTTCGAGTACTGAATAAACTTTCAACAGAATTGTTTTAAAATAAAATTATTGTAGATGAACAGTGTTGTAATGTGAACAGTGTTTCATATGGAGAAAGAAAAAGAAAGTACTTGATTTCTGAAATGTCGAAAAAATAAATTGCTTAAATCCCAACACCTTTGAGAGCTTAAGAAATGCTTGTTGTGGTAACAGATTTCTCTTTTCAACTCATAAATACTTGCCCAAACAACTATCAAGTTGATCTCCAATCAATTACACGACAGTAAAATATGTTTGTTTGTTGTTTTACTCCTCCAGATCATCCCTCAAGAGTATTTCCTTGTCATATAATCCCTAAACTTTATAAAGGTCTTCTTAAGTGCTGAAAAGCTGCATCACATCATGATGTGGATGTGACTGCTATCACATTTCATGTCTACCAGTATCACATAATTGTGACCTGGTTTTAAGTACTGGTAGTAATAAACATCTGTGTTGGCATATCATGCACTATTGAAATGTAGGGGTTGGGAGAGGGGGGAGATGTGAATGTGAAGAGGAGATCTTTGATCAGGTGAGGCCTACCTCTCAAAATAAGGTGATTTTTAACTACTTCAGCATGATTTTGCTTCAAACATTTTCAATGGGGGACGACGACTAGGGAGGAAACAAATATTTTTTGGGGAGGTATGCGCCTTTCCCCCTCCACCAGATATGCCACTGAGCAGGTTTCACAAAATAGGCTCACTAACGAATAATATTCCTCTGTATTTTGAAAATACTACAAAATAAGAAAGGCAAGTTGACCAAGCTCTTGATCAAACCAAAAATGTTAACAACTTCCATTGCAATTCAAGCAATGAGACATGTGTATATTGGATTAACAGTGATACATAGGTTTTATCAATATGTCAGTCTTGCTGTTAGAAAATTGATAAGACTTACCACTTCCGTTGGACGGTAAAATTTTGCATCCACACGGACACGTATATTCCCTGTATATTTGTCCTTGCCAACTTCACTGACACCAGATCCTTCCCATCTAAAATTAAATTGGATAAAAAAAAGAACTGATTTATAATTAGTATGATACTATAGTTATGTCATTTAGCACCTTATATCCACCAGAAAAGGTGCGGAACACAATGCATGGCCATTACAATAAATTACATTAAGTGAGATATGTTCTAAAAATATGTTTTTATATTGTTAATATGTTTATACATCTATATTTCTTTACTATGTTGCTAAAAGATATGCGGGTTAAATGTGGTTTTTTTTAAATATAAAAATATCTTCGCTAAGGGTAGCTCTAACAGCAATACCGACTAAGACTTCACAACATACTAAATAAAAAAAACATTCCTGAAAGATAACACAAATAATTTGTAACATAATAATTAAAATTTATAATAATTTACCTTTTTAAATTTTCAACACAGAACAGTGATGTAACATCAATCTAATTTCTGTACAGTACACAGATTTACAAGTCTTACTACAATAAAGGAGCTCGATAATTAGCTGATATCTAATGCAAATTAATAATATTTCAAAAAAATTGCTCATTCTGCAAAGTGGAAAATATTCAAATTTGCATAATTATGCACCTGTAATATTCAAATTTGTTTAGTATTCAAATTAGTTTATGGTTGAAAATTTAAATATTTCAATTTGACTAAATTATTTTTTTTAATTTACATGTGATATGCATATAAACTACAGGTGCTTTGTATGCAAATTAGTAGTAAAAATGCTCACACGTCTGACTTCTTTCTAATTATACTGCAGATCCGCCAATCATTTTCCTTAAAACTCTTGGCTCACTTGACCCAAGCC
The DNA here is from genome assembly GCF_011630105.1 of Anneissia japonica. Lineage (NCBI taxonomy): Eukaryota > Metazoa > Echinodermata > Crinoidea > Comatulida > Comatulidae > Anneissia > Anneissia japonica. The sequence goes on along the minus strand of NW_022720349.1, from coordinate 240,918 downwards.
AATCAAAAGTTTCACAACAATTTCAGAATTTTTCCAAAATGAAAACCGCAACCTCCAACACTATTTTAGCCTATACACTATATTCAAAACTTACAATATTTCTTCTCCTATGCATTTAAAAGCGGCCACAACGAACTGGCGTACACTATGAACCTCCCCGGTAGCAATCACAAAATCTTCTGGCTTGTCTTGTTGAAGCATCATCCACATCCCCTGTGTTGAGATAGAAAGAGACCAAAATCAATAGGACTTTGCCTAGTTCTTGTTTAGTCAGGGTTGTTGTTTCTGTTTTTCATGAAATTTGTGCATGAAGGAGTAAGCAACGAAAAGATTAAAGCCTAAGATTTTCATTTACATTGAAAATATACAAAGTGATAACCAGCAACTTGACAAGTGCCTAATTACTTCTGACACTCTCCCAGCCCCTCAGGCTATTTAGAAGAACGACTATTGCAATCAATATCCTGTTAACTAGGATCCTGAAATATTGATAATAACCGGGAATAGATGAAGAACCACGTAGCCTAGAGATTTGATAGTTATTACATCCGCACCGGTACACCTGGACAAGGTGCTAATAATGTTCCACAGAATAAGTAAAAAAATATCACACATAATGTAGGTCCGTCAAAATACTGGTGTGACAGTTCAAACATTCACAATATTGTAAAGCATTTCTGTATTTAACTCATTTTATTATCAAATATAAATATACAAGGTAAAATAGCACACATCATTTTTTTTTTTTTGTAAATATGATAAAGGACACAAATAGTGACCATAATAATTGTCAATGTAGATCTCTATTGTTTCCAAACAGAACATCACTGATAACAAAACATTCAATGCCTTATCAAGATTCAAGATTTATTTGTTGGTCAAACACAAGTAATAAAAAGAAAATGGTTGAAACTCTGGTTGGTTATACATGCAGAACATTATCTATATTATTTAAATGAATTTTAAAAGATCACTTTTATTTTAAATATCAAAAATATACAATGTATATAAAATACATATAATTTTGTTTGCGAATAAATAAAATGAAACACACATAAATACTCCCTACACAAAGGGTAACATACATTAAAAAGATTACGACACGACAACAACATACCATTGCATAGTTTGTATTCTTCAACACTGCACGCATCTGTACGTTGTCATTGTCGTGTCTAGTGTAAATGTGGCTTAACACAGG
>NW_022720349.1:193056-239490 GCF_011630105.1 Anneissia japonica | reverse complement strand
ACAAAACATTCAATGCCTTATCAAGATTCAAGATTTATTTGTTGGTCAAACACAAGTAATAAAAAGAAAATGGTTGAAACTCTGGTTGGTTATACATGCAGAACATTATCTATATTATTTAAATGAATTTTAAAAGATCACTTTTATTTTAAATATCAAAAATATACAATATATATAAAATACATATAATTTTGTTTGCGAATAAATAAAAGGAAACACACATAAATACTCCCTACACAAAGGGTAACATACATTAAAAAGATTACGACACGACAACAACATACCATTGCATAGTTTGTATTCTTCAACACTGCACGCATCTGTACCTTGTCATTGTCGTGTCTAGTGTAAATGTGGCTTAACACAGGTACCCCACTACTTCATGATGTAAAAATAATGGATTTATATTTGCGATAATAAAATTAAGTCAAGAAAAAGGTGTACACATTTACTGTATTGTTCATAATACTGAATTTACTACTTTGATATATTGGAATCATCCTTACAAAGAATTTATTAATGAAAATGGTTTAAAAAGGTAACCATAAGGATAAAGACAACGAATCTCGTATATCTTTACCTGATTAAGATGGTGATGTTGATCCCTTGTGGGCATATGACACCATCCAAAAAAAAAAAAAAAATGGAAAAACACTAGCTAATGGTTAATAATGAATTCATTGATGGAAACATCAAATAGGATTAGTGTAAAGTTGTCCACAAGAGTTCATTAAAGCTGGTTTATAAACTGTGATTGTTCTTTCAAGCAAAAGAGGTAAAGTCTCCAATTTCAAGGGAAATGCGAACAAAAGGCTGGTTTTACAGTCAATTATTACAGAGTCTATAACAATGCACAGCTGATAATATCTCAAAAATTGTATAAATTTATTTATGAATGACTTTTTCTTCTTTTTTTTTTTTATTGTAACCTGGGACAATTAATTAATTTTCATGTGCATAATTATTAACTATTTTAATTCACAGTGGAATAAAAACAAAGTAAAATAAACAGTGATAAATTGATGAAATAAACAACATTATATTGAAAAAAAAATTAGTTGGATTTATAAAGCCGCATTTTACAGTTTACCTATTAGTCTCTTCTTGAGTTTTAAATAAAATCATTAAATTGAATTATGAATTATAAGACCATTATTTTTTTACAACCATGTTTTATGATTGGTCATTATCTGACCTTTTTGACTCTAGATCTTCGATGGTCTTCCCTAACAGGATACATTTTTATTAAAATAAAAACTTTTTATGAAGTTTGCAGAGTGAATTTGCTATGGTAATAAAAAGGGTATTTTTTTATCATGATTTTGAACAGGAACAGGAATTTATACCACACCTTTTACCAAAGGACACGAAACACAATAAAAATAAATAAAAAATAGATAACAACTGGCATTCAACAATGACACCATATAAAACAAATATTAGACAATGAAAAACTGGACAGTTCAGCAAGATAAACTTTGGAAACAAATGTTTCTTCAGAAGTCGACAAAACCAAAGATAACAAGAACAATTTCTTTTTGTGTATTCGTATATTCATAAGATTTCCTTGAGGAACGTTATTGAAAAAAAGCATTACAGTAATCAATCTTGGAAAGAAAAAGTGTTGGGACAACCTTATGACAGGTGTCAAAATCGATGTACAGACCACAAAGCATTCTACCAATGGTCTGGGATAACCGGGTGACATGCATATATACTGAAAGGCAATCAAACCAACAAATTGTGGCTCACCCTATAAAAGTGTAGGATATGAGTGAGCGTGTGAAAACCAACGTTCAGCTCAACTATTTCCTCACGTAATGTTAATTTGTTTCTTTTTGTAATCCATTGCCATGTTTATTAAGGTTGTATACCTCATGAGTGATCACTAAAAAGAGCAATCCACTAAACATAAATCCCAACACACAACAGGAGAAACACATAGGGCTCCAGGGACATGCATTTCAACATAGATAAGACATAGACATGTGTACCTTGTGCGTATTCCAAAGATAATTTCCTTTTTCTTAATGTACATTAGGATTTTTACAAGATCAAAGATGAAGGACCTCACATGTTGTCTAGACCGCATTCTTAGATGAACACAGACACTTCGAAAACAATATCCCTACAGACTTCCATATCTGGATCTGGGTGTGTATGACTAATTGTTTTTCAATGGTAAGTAAACAAGGATTTGTGTACAAAAATCTTAAGTTAAAAGCTTACAAGCTGAAAAAAAATTACATGTTTCTTGTCCACTTCAACATGATTTTATGATTGTTGTTTTATTCCTCCATAAAGCAAAACACCAAGAAAATCCTACAGAAGTTCAACCATCCTGATAAACAATGAGTCCATTGGTGTCTAGGCCTGAAGCAGGCCATCTTTGTGAAGGAAAAATATAAATTTTTCCTTATTATAATCAGAATAATCTTCACACATTCCATGTAAGTTATATTAAGTTAATTAGTATATCATACATTTATTATTATATTATATATCATTTTTATTATTATTATCATTTTTAGGATGATTTTGTAAGAACACAGAGTAGGAGAGAATCTAAAGTCTATTATCAAAGGGTACAGAGTGGTAATAGGTCCGACTGTGGGGGTTCCCTTGGAACAGGACCCTATCTCAAAAAGGACTACAGTACCACAAACTAGAGGTCATCCTTCGAAAGAAATACGATTTGGGTGCCACCTATCTTGTTGTAGTACTTTGCTTTTTGTTGCAAAATAAGGATAGTCGGACCTCTTGCCTTTATATACACTTTGTAGTACAGTATGTACTCTTCCTATATAGCAAGCTATTTAAGCTTTATTATGTATGATCAATTTTATAGCAATGCGCTTTGCTAACCCTGCCCAACACTTTAATTTTTCTATAAAATATATTTTATACTGACATTGCTTGTATTATACAATTTTTTTTTATTTGATAGTGTGGACTGAGCTTAGCAAAAGTTTTAGGCTTACCTAGATTTTTTGACAATAATTTATTGCAAGTGGGGGTGGGGGGCTGGGCCGGTTCCGGGGGCCCCACCGGGGCTGGGCCGCTCCCGGGACCCCACCCGTTTGGAACGTAAAAACAAAAAAGAAAGAAAGAAAAAGAAAAAAATTGATTACCAAAATTCCTCAGAGGTTATTTTTGGGCATCTAGAAAAATTTTGTGGGGGCTGACCCCGGGCCCCCTTGGGTGGTGTATTCTCAATCAGCCCTACTTTTGGCCCCCTTTCGGACATATCTGGATCCGCCCCTGATTGCAGAGTATCATCATGATATTATTAACTCTTTGTATCTATTTAATTTAAAAGGCAGTATTAATTACTTTGCAAAAGAAACTTGGTGAATGAGGAGCTTGTATATAATGAGCAGTATGTCCTTCACAAGGTTAATGAACTACAGTACAAGGTTGCTAAATGTGTGCAGACAGGACCTGACACATGCTTATTGAAGATCCATATTGTTCTCGCCCTCTGACATGTACAATTAAAAGCACATCAATCACCTACTTTTGACTCTACATTTTGACAAATGATCTGCTAATATGCAAATGACCCACAAATATGCAAATTATCTGTCAATATCTGTTAGAAAGTTCAAATTTAATAGATTTTTTTGTTTATGATTATCTGTTCAAACATTGTCTAGTCCAAACTGGGATACATTAGCACGAAAATACTTACGATGGCTAGATCAAGGAGGTATGAAAATATTGGCTGGATATAATAAATAACGATACTGATTTTCGGTTTTAAATCATATGACAGACCCTACGTATAGGGTCTGTGATTATATCATTGAGGCCTAAATATCTCAAATTTACATCTTCGCCTTTATTGGTCGATTGAAAATAATTTTATAATCTGCCTAAATATCTTTTGGCAGTAAAGTTCCACAGTTTGAGAAACTGATAGAACTATACATTTGGACCAATAACAATAATATTTTCATAAATTCGTTCTGAAAATAGAATGCTTTGTAAAATGCATTTAGAAATATTTTCTCTTTTGTTTATCCTCCAATTGTTTAGGGAAGTGAATGATGGTAATTAGTATGCCTATACTGTACTTTCTATTCATAACATTCTTAATAAGATTCTATTTCTTTTATGTTATTTTTATCTATCACAGACTGAACATTTTGTTGATAACTATCATACCTTAACTTAAACTATTTAGAAGTTAAGTAATACAAATTTTGAATGTTTATTTTAATATTTTGAGGTTTTGAGTGTTGTAAAATCAGCCTCTAAAACACTACATTTTAAGTTGTATTAAAACAAGCAAGGTTTCAAATTACGCTCACCAATAACTGTTCAAAACCATTGTAGTTGAATCTATAACTTATAATATTATAATAGGTAATAAAACATCAATTACTTTACCTAAAACAGTATAACCATAGCAAAAATCAGCAAAGAGTAACAGCAAGTATTAATTGCTAATAAAATTTGTGTAATTCCTATATAAAAATTATTTGGCTAGAAACTATTTAATCAATATTAATTATTAATCAGCTTTCATTTCATTTCATTTATTTCGTCCAAAAAACATTGACAAACACACGAAAACAGAGAGCACAGGAAACAAAACTCAGTTGGCCGGACAGGATTGGCAAAAAGTGAACTCAATCACTGTCTAGTAGCTCTCCGATGCCAATGAGAACAAAAATTATTAAAAAATTAAATTAGCATAAAATATTCAAGTAAATAGGCTAATCAATAAAATTTAAAAATATATATGTACAAAATCATCATTGAAATCGGTCAAAATACAATAAAATTTGAAAAAGAAGAATGGTAATTACGAAAATAAATACTAAAGAAACCATTATACATTTACAAAAGAAAGTTACACATTGTATTAATGTATAAAAACAAGAATAAATTATGTCAAATTTACTTTCGTAATCAATAGGTCTACCTGCGTAACATTAAACTTTTTCTATAATCATATGAATAACAAATATCTCATGAATAAAAACAGTTCCACTCCCAAAAAGACTTAGTTTAGAAAGCATCATTCCATCATGTATTTGGCGAGATACTTGCTGGTAGAAAAAAAAAAAGGTAAAAGAGGTAAAAGTAAGGCACAAAAAACAAAATTTCAAAATGAAGATATGGTGAATCTTCTTTATTTTAAACATTTAACAACTACTACACTCGCTTCTTACAAGATGGAATGAGGCTTTATAAACCAAGATTGAGGCCTAGGAAGTGGAGATGTTTTTTAGGTGTGAGAAAAAATCCTGCAGTAACAGGGCTCGAACCAAGGACCCCGAGATTGGAAAACAAGCATCTTAACCACCCACCTACAGCTCCATCAACTTGGTTGATAAAATGTTAGTTTCAAGTAAAAAAAAAATGATCAGATTTGTAATTAAGATTCAATCTACCTATAAAATATTCATATTTTGCTATGAATATTCATAGCAATAAAAAAAAAAAGTAGATAATTAATGCTCCTTATCCTAAAGACCTTCTTACTTGTTTGAAAAAATGTTACAGTTTCCAGTAATATACATCCCTCGTAAATAATATAAAAATACCAACTTGTAAAGGAGCATAGAATCATACATGATGATCGACTAGTCGGGAAAACTAAGCGGTTATGATTACAGTCAACTACATATATACCGATATAAACACAAATGCAGAGATTGAGTTACGACTCTGTTGTTTTCTAAAACAATTTTCACAGTGGTCTTTAATCATACCCCTTGTTTAGATTTCAGTAAAATCATAATATGTACTTAACAAGTCTTATAACGAGCTAGTATTTATGGAAGCCCGCGTGCGTGGCCCCGCTGTATTGTAAGTAAATATCTGGTGTTGGCAAAGAAAAGTAACAATTATTTATCCATGCAACAATTACGGAGTTTATGGTACTTAGGTGGAACTCGTAGATAGGGTTTGACGATTGGTTTTAGCTTAGCTAGTCGAGCGCTAGTATGTTGGAATAACATGGGGATTGTTGACTTATCTTGCAAGTTTGCTTACAGAGTAAACTGTAATTGCAGGAGTATTTCAACCATGTATTGTTAATTGTGTAGCTGGATGTTATCTGTAAATGGCCAAGGCATGCCCTGTACATTATGTTGACTATGTTTACTTTGGTAGTAATAAAACAATATATTGAGTTTTTTTTTTATGATGAACAGCAATAAATTTCAATTATTTGCAGGTATTTTGTGCATATGCTGAGCTATTCAAATATAGTAAAGAAATTATAATCCATTAATGTATGATCAGAATATTATTATATCATTATAATATTCCTATATGCATTATTAAATTGTTATTTACATTAATTATAAGAAAATTTTTATTTTTATTTTATCATAGTACAAGACTTACCAGAAATCGAGTCATTACAGTTTTTGAATAAAGCTATATAATAAATATAATAATATGAATTAACCAGTATTAGTCTCCGAAATTTTGAACAAAAATAGTAATATATTCTGTCTATATAACCTTTACTTCAATCACCTTTACTGAGCATTTTACTAATTAATTTACTAATAAAGTAAAATAATAAAGGTATAATACAGGCAAATGTAATTAGTAAAGATTTACTTTGAAAAAGTGAATTTTCATTTATTTTATTAATAAATTGTTTTGAAAACCTTCATTTATTAATATTGTTTGAATATCTTTTTATGATACATACAATATTTCTTTATAGTCAACATGGTATAAATAAAATGTAGGTTATTGCTGTAAGCATAAATCACAATAATACTAAAAAGAAAATGCTTAAACATTATATAGTAAATATATTTTAGATATATGGGGTTTAAATTTGTAAGAAAACACCGTTTTGAGAAAATCAACTTTAAAGAAAATACTAAACAACTGATAAACATCCTTAATACACACAAAGCAAGACAACATACCGGTAATATGAAGCCTTAATATCAGCTTCCTTTAGAATGAATTACTTTCATAAAACATTGTTGAAATAATCATAAATGCAAATATATAAGTAAATAATGATGACTGAATTAATGAATAACTGGTTTCAATAAATAAATAAATAAATAATGAATAAAAATGAACAAATAAATTTAAAAAAAATTTAAATTAAATAAATAAAAATAAACATGCACCCCTCCCCTGTTTCGTCACTGCTGTTGTTTATTTGTAGTTATTATAACAGAAAAATAACACAAAATGGCATGAAAATACTAAACATTACAATATTCCGTAACAATATACTAAACAAAAATAATACTAGATACTTATTTATCCGTATATTACACAGGCGTATATGAACATATTGCCCCCTCCTCCTTCATTAAAAAAAAATTCTGGATCTGCCACTGTATTGAATTATAAAGTCAAAATACTGTACACACTAAAATACATTAAACATCATTGTTTCTAATGGTAGTCTCCAATGTTTAAATATGCTAATTTGTTATACAGGATGAAAAACATTGTTGAAAATGATTCATTTCAATTCATGAGAAAATCAAACTTGTATTGTAATGATGAATGTATTTGATGAATATTTGAACATGTAAAATTAAACAATGATCTACAAACATTAATCATTCAGGATCAATGGATCCTTTGTGAGCAAATTACCAGCAAATTATATTTTATTTTTACATATTTCTTCCTACTATATGAAAATTTGAATAATTTGTGGAGCTTGTAAAAATTAGTATGGATATCAACCAGCATATTATTATAAATACAAGCATAATCAGATGCACAGTGGGATACCTATTTTGTTGTTCATGATGAAAAAATCAACTATTATTTTATCATAAATTTCCATGTCACAAACTTTATCAAATGATATCATTATCATTATCATTATTAGGATTAAGACCTAATCTCAATCATTATTAGAATCCACATCATTGATATTCTGCTAACATAATCACTATCATGAGTATCATAATCATTACCATCATCACCTACAACATCATCCTTATCATTATCAATGTTTTCATCATCACCATCAAAATACTCATCATCATCATCTTCCTCATGATCAATATTATCCTTACATATGCATAAACATTAGCATCACTACTATAACTATTAACAACTGTACCACACCAACACAGTAACGATCATCACCTATCACACTCAATATCAATGTCATCGCTATCATCATTATCATAACAATAATCATCATTTATCAATTAATAATAATAATAATAATTGCACAATCATACTGCAATGATGATCATCATCACCTACCAACTTAACTATCACATTCAACGTCGACGTCGTCGTCGTCATCATCATTTACATATTTTATAAATTAACTTTGTCATGATCTAAAGTAAACATTATATTCAACCTCACTACCCCCTCACCACCATCCATTATATTTAATATGGTTGTCACTCTGATTATTACCTCAACGTAATCCTTTGCATGTCCCCAGTCCCTCTGTGCATCCAGATTTCCAAGGCATACTTCTTCTCCGAGTTTCAAATGGATTTTAGCCACAGCTCTTGTGATCTTCCGAGTTACAAATGTTTCCCCTAAAAATACAAAAATTATGTATTTAATTTTAATTTCAAACAATTAATTACATTATACATGTTATGTTCTATTTGAGTTATATAACTTTTGACACCAGTGTTTGTGTTTTCAATATTTACTATTTTTTCTCTTTAAGTAATGCTTTAAAGTGATTTAATTGATTATAAGTTAGAATACAAGCATATGTATCACTCATTTATAACTCAATTCATTTATTTCCCCAAAATAATACAAGAATATTGATAGATGAATAGACCTATAGATTTGCATACAAATATACTTTTGCTTTGGTAATAATTTTTTTTTTTAAATACAAGATATTATTATAATTATTATCATTCAACAATATTTCAAAAGGTGGCTCTTACTGTGAATATGACTCAAAGAGGCCCTCATATATAAGAAGTTTGGATAAAGTAACTGTATACAGATAATTATTATTATAATATACTTTTTTATAACATCAAAGTGTTGTCTGTATTAATATGCAAATTTTGTATTCTGATGTCCATACTATTAAATTTTCTTTCACAAAAAAAACTGTTGTATGTCCATATATAGTCATGATGTGCCTATATGGTCATGATGTGATGTCATCATGACCATATTTAGGAACATGCAAATGCAATAGTAAGAACAGGACTTAAGTTATTGGAAATTTTAAATAAATGTTTGTATTTGGTTCAAGCAGATAATAGCAGCTCTACACTGCAAATGTAATATTGAATTAAATACAATTCTAAAAAGTAAAATAATTAAAAAATAAGAAGGAAAACATTTTTAATAAAATTTAATTTCATTTTATATTAAATTATTTGGTAGAATGAGGAAAACATTAGTAAAACTGCCAAGAGTTATCATTGGACTGTACTAATTAGGTTTGACAGTTTTTCACATGGTGTTCGGATTCAGGCAAAGATTTAAAAAGGTGTTCTCTTTATGAGTATAACCGACAGAAAGACAAAAGAGAGATTAGCAGGAGTGAACTGCTCATGTATGCGGTGCAGTCAATATCCGTGAATATTCCATTCCCCCTGTTGTCAAAATCAATGATGGCCCAATATTAGCACTGTAAACGCAAATCAAATTCTTTGCTAAGAAAACAACAAGCTTGTTAGGTACTAAGTCCTTATGAAAATAGATCAATTCCACAAACTCATTATACATATGAGAGTTGCGCGTGGCACAAATTGGAGCCAAAAAAAAAATTGGCACAGGCGGGCGAGTGAGAAAGCAGCTCTAGGGCAAATTGCTGGCCTAATAATACATCATTGTCTTTGTATTCACCGTCCGCATCCAAGCAAACTAGGGTTTGTAAAGAAGCATAACTTTGTCATTATTTAATTAACATTAAATAAAATAATCAGGTATTCAAAAAACAATAACAATGATACCATATGTATATTACTTTATTTTCATTATTGATATCATTAGTATCAATATTAATCATTTTATTATTCTTACAATATTATTTTTATTATTAATTTTAATCTTTAAATTTTAATTATTCACATATATACTTTAATATTCACTGTTCTTATCAATACATTCATGTAAAGAAAAATACTACTTTATATCATTTAATTAATAAGTAAGTTGTAACATTTATTAAGGTTTATCATCAACTTCAGTATAATTTAAGGTCAAATTTCAATAAAAGTGCGAATTCACATTCATGACTGATATTTGCTAGGTTATAAAATATATTTAATTAAATAATGCAAATATATTAAATATATCTTTATCGAAATCCTTCATTAAATATTGTAAAATAACAATGAATTTTTTTGTACACCAGCAATTTTTATATATTTAGTATTTAATTGTCAATACCCAAATGTTTTTAAATGTTATTTTATAATTTTGTTTTTTAAATGTTTTTTAGTAAATTAAAATATGGCATTTATGCACTTACTCATTTTTATTATTATATATTATTATATATTATCAAACATCATTGATCTCATTTTTATTATTAAACATCATTGATTAACGTTGAATAAATCCATCAGCTTTCAAGAATTATTTGAGTAAAAATATTTTTTTGTCATTGTTTGCTTTTTTTTTTAAAGATAAATTTTAATTAACTGTATATATTATAATAAAATATAGCAACAGGTGAATTTCACAGCAAATGATTCGAACCTCCAACCTCAAGGTTGAGAGTCCAAGCCACAACCGTTGTGTCAACTGCTTCCAAGAACAACACAAAAGATTCACTGAACTAGGTTCCGCACATGAACTTCATTCGTCATTTGCTATGTCTCCATGTTGCCTTATCATGTTGTTATAGCATTTCATAAAATGCAATAGAAGCGAATCTAATAGGACTATTACCGTACCATGTTTATATAGAATCTGCTTTATTTTCATAAACTTCATCCTTATAATTTTATATCTTTTGTCTTCCACATTTCCATACATCTTTACACTTGTTTTCATGGCGTAGACATTTTTTGTATTTTGCGCTTTACAAATCCAAAACTATTAACTCAATAATAATCATTTTAATATATTGTCACTGTATTCCTATTGTAGAGATATTTTTATTATAATATATTGATACTGTATTCCTATTGTAGAGATATATTCATTTGTACCAGAATTTTTTTATCTTGCTATTTTTTTAAACAAATGAACAAAGGGTCATTAGTGTGATTACAATAGATTTGTACAATAATTGTTTTCACTTATTTTGTTTGTAGATAACAATCAGATTTTTAGTTATTGTGTTTTTGTGATTTTATCAATTATAATACAAATTATGTACAACAAATTTATATTGAATTTTTATTTCATTTATTTTTTTAGGCGTGCACACACACACACACACACGTGCTAAGTATTGCCAATAGCGAATATATCACTGTTCAACAAGTAGGTGACAATCCCTTACACAAACATACACACACAAACAATGCATTACAAAAACTAAATCTTAATGTGGGGTTTTAGAAAGTGGATGTTTTGGGCATGAGAAAAAACCTGCAACACTAATAGAAATTGAACCCAGGACCTGGCAATAATTGAAAAGTAAGCATCTTTACTACCAAGCTACTAACTTCCCTATGTGGAGACATGTGGTCTTTAATAGTAATAGGCATTGCTTTAAACATTTAAACTTGGGCTTATAGATGTGCTATGCAACTGCCAATCACATAGTAAGAAGCTCAAGATGTTTCAGTTTCAACAATCATAGAATGATGAATATAGGGCACAGTATTTCTTTAATTTCAATCTGTGAGAAAGTCACTAAATACAAATAACTAAAACCCTTTTTTGTTAGCGGCAACAAATACTAACACACTTCCCAGATTAAGATTTGGTGGCAAAATAATCATAATAATGACTCTCACGAGTACTTAACTATTATCAAAATAATCTGGAGGGAGAAAATAATTTAGATTTAGAATTTCACAATAAATATGTTTTTATTTTGTGACTTATTAAGTTCTAATGTATGCACAGCTTTGGTGGTTGGTGGATGAAGTAAGTATTTAGAACTTCAAATTAAATCCTAATCAGTAATACCAATAATATATACTACCGTAGTTGTAAATAAAACAGCTGTAATACAAAATGTATGGACTAATAAAAGGCATTAAAAAAAAGTGTATTTCCTTAAGTCTCAAGTCGCTAATTTAATTAATATTATGATTAAATAGTCACATTGTAGAACCAGATGGCTGGGTGGTTGTAAACTGGGCTCTAAACCTTGAGGTCAGGGTTCAAACCGATGCCATGCATTTAGCTTGTGTCATTAGGCATAGCACATTAGGGAGCTTTGCGACTGTACAGTGTTTTTTACGGGCATTTGTTCTAATGTCCGAGCAATAATTTGCCAAGCGCAAAGAGGTTATCACGATATGCACGTTACCATGCTACTACTTGTATAAAAACTGCGTTTCCACAAAAATGGCTGCACGCTGTCGCCGACTTCTTTGGAGAAGCTGATTGTTCAGTTGAATCAGGGATCAATCCTAATTGCGTCGAAGACAGCTACGCAGTGCAAGAATTGCAGTGAAAACACTGTTGCGACTGTGGAGCGATTTCATAGAAACTTGGCTTTATTGTTTCATACTATTACTATTTTATAGCAATAAACTAAAAGCATAGTGAAAACAATTTATCACGGACTAATTTTTTTTGTGCAACTATTATATTTATTGTGCTCTTGAAATTTGAAATTTTTGCAAAATTGAAGTGTACAGTAATTGTTGATAATGATATTGTAATATTGTATTATAAATTTGCTATTAGGTTTTATTTTTAAATACAATTGTATGTAAAAATGTAGGCCAAATATTTATGAAGATTTTATTTATTTTTAAAGTTATACTGATGTTAATAATTGTTGAAAAGACATCATTACATTGATGTAATAATATATTTTTAATGACTTACATATTAGATTAGATTTTTCAATTTCATTTCAGCTATGTTTTATACCTACAAAGTACAGATACACAATACATTACTATATAGGCTTGTGCCTAATTTATGGTTTACTTTGATTTATGTAGGACAGGGTTCTAAATAACACCATGGCTTCTCCATAGTTGCAGGTGATGCCTAGTAATTGGTTCCCAACAGGTAAGAGCCTAGCCAACGAGTGACTTCCTCCATCAGCAGGGTGCTTGCTGGGGTCAAGATACATTGAGATGTGGGTCTACAGATGGCTGTCAATAGGTATCACCCATCACATATATAGATCATCAGTACAGTGGTGAAATTTCCGACAAAAGGGGTCTGAGCCAAGGGTCAGACTAAGAGCCTTGATCAGGGTCCAGGAATAGAAGTGCCTGGTAGGTGTCTTAGGGGAGAGTTGTTATGGCTTAGTATGGCTCAAATTGTGTTTTTAGACCATAATAAGGGATTGGTAATCTAATGACGTTATTTGGAAAGGCAAATTATTATTTTTGGTCCAATGAACTCGTCATAGCGACCGACGAGGGGGGGGGGGTCAAATTCTGTCTAACTGGAGGGCAAATGCCCTCCCTGCTCTCACTCTAGCGCCATCACTGCATCATTATACATTTTGTTTTATAAGAACCAGTAAAATGTTTGCCTTACCTCTGTGTCCTTATTTTCTTATCTTGTACTTATTTTAAACACTTTTCAAACATTATTGTAGTCCTGTACTGTATTTTAGAGGGTATTACATAATCACACCTACTGCACATAGAGTACAGATAAGATTTGTTGGCTTTCCTATTTTTTTTTTTAATGAAAACTTCAATTTAAATTTTACCTCAGCCTCATTTTTTTCCCTATTTTGTTCTTAATTTTTAAGCAATTTCAGAGTCTGCATTCTTATCTTTATATATATTACATTATATCATTATATTACATCATTTTATTATATCTATTAATTTTGATTTGTTCAAACCTAAGTTAAAAAGATATTTCAATGATATTTATTTACATTATTTTTGTTTTTTCACTTTTTATTGATTTTACTTTTTTCTGGGAGCAGCACATTTCTAGAATGAAATGGTTTTGGTTTTCTCCTCCCTGGCTCACCTTTTACTCTTATATGTCTGTAAATTGCTGATTTTCTTTGTTTTTGTAATGTTTTACATTATTTATATAAAAAATAATAATAAAATAAAATATCATGCATCTTGTATAACTACAAGTAAACTGGATATGGACACAACTATTAATACTTCCTTGTTGTAGGCCATTCCCTTGTTATCTCACTGTATACAGTATTAAATGTTTGCTATCCCATTTGTACAGTCTCCCATCTGGACAAAAACTAGAGATCAAATTTTACAAGATACTCTTAAAAGCGCTCCTGTTATTTCTTTCATAATGTTAATGGAGAAAGCGTGCATTATCAAACACGGTGGATGAAGGACTACCTATCATTATTATAGTCAATCTTTAATTTTACAATGTGAATGGGTTTCTGTGCTTGTCTGTGCATAGAAATCATTGATTAAGCAATGGTTGCTGTGATGCTCAACGCATAATTATGCTACATGTACATGTCAGTCTTCAGGTACCTATCCTCTCAAGATTGTAATAAAAATAAAAATAATTTGCAGGTAGGGACTAACAAAAGTATTGGAAGGATTGGGTAGTTATTGATAAAAGTTGATACACAATGTAACAAGCTGCAAATAATAGTAAAAATCAAATCCACTGTCGTTTGGCAGTGGGGGAAGGATGCACAACAGATTGGTTTGGATTGAATTTCTTCTGGTGTGGTACACACCAAAGATAACTTACAAAGTCCTGAGAGATATTTCCAGTGGGGTCCTTCTGGTGGTGATTGGGTAGTACACCGGGAGACAATACCACTCTTCCAAAGAGTGTACTGCATTCATGCACATTGGCCATCAGGCCCATAGCCAGGTTCTTCCAAGGGAGGATTTTCTGGGCGTGAGGTGCACAGTTGAAGCCCCGGTGGGGTCGGCGAAACCCCCAAAGCAAGAGGATTTTTGTGCTTTATGGGTCTAAATAACATGCTACAAAAGCAGATATGTTTGAAAATGTCTGTGTCTGGGTGGGTCTGCAGTGCATTAGTTGGGTTGGAGGACTTATTTGGGAAATTTAAAGAGGGGGTTTTGCCAGAAAAGGGGGTTCTCCCAAACCATAAAAACCCCCCCTGGGTACAGGCCTGGCCATGTTGTACACAGAACCGACAACTTAAACGCCTCATCTGAAAGACGGTGCGCTTTTGAAAATTGCATTTCAGCCCTCCAACCGAAACACAAGGACAGCAGCAATGGGTATTAAACCAGGGACAAAGAGATCTCCACGGTTCAGCGCATACACAGTGGCTACCACCAGTTTAGCCGACGGAGCTAGCTGCTTTCATCAAGTCAACGATCATCTTATAGTAGTCTGCTGTTGACAATCGGCGTCCTATTGTCACATGCTTAAAGCTCAGTTTCCATACAATTGCTACAGTCGCTACACCGTTTACACTGCACCCTGACACAATCGAGAATGCTTCCTGATTCAACTGACCAATCAGCATCGTCATAGGAGTCGGCGATAGCGTGTAGCGATTTCATGGGAAACAGGCTTTACAGATACCAGAGCTGGATTTGTAGGTCAACGGTCCAATGTCTGCCTGGCTATAGAGTACATTTACCAAAAATGTTGCGATGTTGCAATTCGGTACTTCTCAGAACAATGACCCCCCAAATGAAATTTACACTGCGGGCCACAAGCCTGGAGCTACAGTACCTTGCCCAGTAAAAGTACAAACCTCTTCTTGGGCTTTCGTGGTTAAACAGGATGCCATTGCAAGCAAACATGTTGTAGGCTTCACGGAAGTTGATAGTGATCCAGTAAGCATAAAGCTTGGCTGCACCTATTGAAAAAAAATATATAATAAAAAATATTTAATAACGTTCAGCATTCATATAGCGCTATTGTAACCAATTTTACACCTGGTGAATGGATACAAGAATTAGGAAAACATTACAACGTCCCTGGGAAATATACTGTACCTAGTTGGGTTGTAGTACATTGGAGACAGGCCAATATATTCAATACCGTAAAACCTAGAATTGAAGTCCTAGGCTTCTTCTTTCTTCTGCGAACTTTAGATGAGCTTCTTTTCAAGATAAGCTTCTTTTTAAGATGGGCTTCTTTTCGAGGCTACTTTTGCAAAGTAAAGAGGGGGCTTCTTTTCAAAATGAGTGCTGTAAATTTTGTGAACTTGTATTATAAAACAATAAATACGGCCACTATAACATCAATCTGTATCATGGAGTGTATTTAACTGACATTAAATTACCTAAATTACTGTATAAACCAAGCTTGTTTTTGATTTGTTTTTTTTAAAATTCATGTAAGTGTATACTGTACTATCTCGAAAAGATGCCTATGCTATCTTGAAAAGAAGCCCATGGGCTTCTTTTCGAGGCTAATTTTGCAAACTAAAGAGGGGGCTTCAATTCCAGATGGGCTTCATCTCGAGATTAAGCCCACTGGGCTTCAATTCAAGATTTTATGGTATCCTACCAGGTACCCATCTAAATTGTCAAAATTTTCGGGAGGCTTCTCCCCCTGGACCACTTTTAAAACCTTTTAATTGAAGATCGACCACGCCCACCTTATTTGCGTCAAAGAAATCTGGTCCCTCGTCGGGGGAATCAGCCCCTCCATCGGGGACCTCGCCGCCCTCCCCCCCCCCGGTGGGCAAATCCTGGCGCCACCCCTGTATGTATACAATTTGACTACAGTATTTGTTTTTCTGTGTAACAACAAAAAACATGACCTTTGTTATAATAAATTATATATGTATATGTGTATCATAATAATTCAATAACAGTAATAAACTTTCATATGATAAATAAATTTATTATGACAATAAAGAGATCACCCTGTAAATTAAAGAATGAATAATAACAATTAAAATTTTAATACATATTTATACATATCAATAATACCATAATAATACCGGTATTTCCCAATCGTGTTGTAAAACAGTAATATTCATTTCCGGCACTTACTCTCATTATAAACTTAAATAAAGATTTGAGCTGTTTATTTAATAGGTTTCTTTTATCAAACAGAAAAGAGATTGCGTGCAAACGTTGGACAATAGAAGTTTCACTCTTTACCCTTTAAGTTTTATTTTTTGTAAGGTTTGTGAATTAAAGTTTAGAAATGAAGAGTTCGGTTGATTTCAAGTTTAGAAACTGTTAGATGCTTTCCAAGTCTGAATGTTCAGGGGTTTTTTGTCGAAAAGAAAAGGAATTACCAGCACAAAATGTTGAATAACACAATAAATATGTTTCACTATCTGCACTGAAAGTTTTATTTCAAGTTTAGAAATGAGGTTGGTTTTGTTCAAGTTTAGGAACTGTTAGTTTTTGTTCTTAAGCTTGGTTTCTACAATATGACTATATTGTCGCTACAGTATTTTTAATGCAATTGTTAAAGTATATAGCTGTTCCGGACGTGATCAGGAAGGCTCCAAGATTCAACCCACCAATCAGCCTCGCCGAAAAGATACCAGAGATTGCATGTAGCAATTTTATGGAAATCTGACTGAAAGTTCAGAGGAATTTAGAAATAAACATTTTAAATAAAGTTTGGGCAGTAACAGTTATGTTATCATAAATATACAAATAATCTTTTTCAATAATATATTCAAAAGTTGGTTTTAAAAACTTAACTTCTATGGCAAACATAACATAAACTAGCATTATTAATTCTTAAAGAACAAAAGAAACAATAAAACTTTAATTAATAATTGTATAAAGAAAGCTCAGATACAAAATTACATATTTAGAACTGCATAAATGTTAACAAATCCAGACCAAGAATACAATTTTATAGTCCAATAAAGTGTGGGTTATTCATTTCAGTCTACTTTATACTATTTAGAAAATAACCTGCATGTTTCTTCACTAAAAAATATCCTGATATTTTTTTTCTGGTATTCAGGATTTAATATATAAGAGGGGCAAGCAAAGGTATGAATTTATTAAATTTAGCAGTCAATAAAGAGAATAATAAGGCTCTGTTTCCAAGACCAACAGAGAAGAGAAGCATATTGTTTACGGAGTACTGCATATTAAAGCCAAGAAATAATTTTAACTTAACAGTTAGTTGCCTAACCTGCCATGGTCAATGCATCAGCTAATGTGAATTTGCCTAACTACAATCTGTCAGACAACACTGAATGAATGCAATATGAACACGCCTAACTTTATGAGATTCTGTTGTGTGCTGAAGTAGTGGTAATGACTGGAGGAATCAGACTAAATGAAAAGGGAGAACATTTAAACTATGGTTTACTATTACTGCTATTGTTATTATAAAGTTTCAAATTATTATTCTTTGGTGTAAAATGTTTCTCATGAATAGTCATTATAAACATAGGAATGATAGTCATATATATATTTTGACTACATAACATTGCATAAGATTGTTTACAGCCAAAATGTATCCTCAATAGTTTTTGAAAGAACTATTTGTCTCCAATATAATTTTTAGTGATTCTTATTGATAATAATTACCACAGATATATGTGAGAATTAATGCATGAATTCAATAATTTCAATTAGATAAGAGGATGCAATATTTCTATACTACAGTACACAAAGGCCTGTAACCAGGATTCCATAAAGAGGATTGGGGAGGTGGTGAGATGGGGATGATTAGAGAAATTACCCAGAAAAACCTATTCAGTGGCAGCTCTTTAAACAAATTTCGGGAGAGCAACATTGATTAATCTATCAATAAAATAATACAATTAAACTAGATGACTAAATAAAAAATATGTGTCTAAGTAGTTAAAACAAAGCCACATCATTAATTAATTTAAGTAGAATTTTATGAAGATGACAATGAAAATGCAGATAATGATGATAAACAATACAGATACAAACAAGTAGAACAATTTTTGTAATCCAAACAATAATTATTTAAAACAATTAGATTAAAATAAAAATGAATGAACCTCTCATGATAGCATTTATACTACTTATTATTCATTTTAAACATTGCAGAACAATATTTATTTATTAAATACGCTACTGGTATTGCAGACATGATTCACATATTATTGAATACGGTTCATTTTCAATTCCGTATTTCCAGCATCATTATTAATTATCAAGCTGTATAGTGATGTATAATTTTATGAATGTGTGATGGCTGAGGTTATAATAACAATGTTTTCACTCGGTTAAGCAGCAGCCGGGAAATGTGTGTCCGACTATATGTCTCTACATGGCCTTAAAGCGCTTGCGATAACGCTAAAGATAACATGCTAAATAATTCCAATGGATCATCAACTGCTATTTATCATGTTCAATGCCAGTTAGGAGAAGATGATATTTTCATTTTGCTGCCTAATCATGTTTTGCAATGCTGATAATTTACCGGTGAATCAATACCAAGAAACGCAAGCACAGTTTGGTGACTCAAGCAAGTCAAAATCGATAACCCTCATGGATCTTTTCCTCTCAGATTCAGGATGATAGCAATCAAAATAGCAGTGGTGATAATGATAAATTTTAATAATTTATCTTAGTTGATGAAGAAAACTGATTCTTGGTAATGCTAGAATAAAATGTTCAATGTTGATCAACTTATTCACCTGAAGGCGAACAGAGCATGCTTATAGCAACAAGAGAGGGCAGCAAACACAAAATATTAAAACACATGATTAGGAAACCTATTCAACCCGGATAATGAATCTACTCCACTGTACTAAGTATATGTCTAATCAAGGATTAAAATTTCATGGATTGTGTAGGACTACTAAAGCTGAGTACATACCACATCGTACGATGGTCATACGACTGTCTTATAACAAATCAAACTCTATTGTCTGTGAGTGCTGGATGCTGATTTTCAATGGTAGTCTGAATGCATCATCATTAAAAAATTGATCCGCTGCGCACGCTATGTTCACCATAGAATCATGTCAGTCTACGACAAAAGCAGTGGTGGCAATCCTGTCGTCCGAAGCCGCAACAAGGTCGTTGGACTAAAAAAAAATCTTCCTATACAAATAATGTTACTCTGACTGCCAATCTTTAATATTGTGGTCTACAGTAAAACACAATTTTGGGTCATCCTAAGCCATAAAAACTCTCCCTGTTAACCGTACCAGGGATTTTATTCCGGGACCCTGTCCAAGGCTGGGTTAGGACCCCCAATCGGACAAGTCGTAAATTCTGTTGAAAAATTTCTGAAGCCAGAACTGAGAGAGAGCACTAGCAGGAAAGAACCACTGGGGGAATGGATGTTATTTCAGGAGGGTGGGACAGACAACCCAGGGATGAGGGAGAAGGGAGAGTACCAAAAGAGGAATATTATTATTAGCTTAAAGCTTACTATTAGGCTGGATTGAATGAAAGGAATATAGTTAATAGTTCATAATTACATGGTAAGTAAATTACACTATATTTGTCATTGTTTGCGATAACTACTAGCATGAGGGCTGAGAAAACTTTGTTGACTGATTGATCAATTGATAATTGTTACGGTAAGTTTGCTCATGAGCCATATCCAGTGCTAGGGTCCGCATAATATTTAACTAAGATCTCTTAAGCTGGGCACTCATTGCATTGGGCAACGGTCATACAACCCACAGCCAGCGAATCCATCTCGACTCCCTGTGAGGGCCAGACGACCTGACACCGTCTGCTGGTTGTCGGTGGAAGTCTGAATGGATCCTCATTAAAAACGATCAGTTGAGCGTGCGTCGTGACGAACATTCTCCGTGGAATTGCGTCGGCCGCCGACGCCAAACGCCCACAATGAGTGCTTGGCTTCAGAGATAAACATTTTGAATAGTTCAGAATCTACAATGTGAGTGAAAGGAAAGTAATCAAACATTCAATATTTTGGATACTGTAACTTGAGTCTAATTTTTTGTTTTTACCTCCACTGTTGTTCACAATTTTTTTCGGTGTGCATAAGAAAATTCAAATGCAATAAATTAATTTATCTATTTGCTTTTATATCAACAGGGTATTGGTATGCACTGCTGATTGGCAACATCTACTGTTAAAAAACAAGAATATTGTATAGCTTAAACATTTTCACTCTTAAGGCGAGATGTTCGCAAATTCTGTTCTCCAGCTGAAACACAATGAAATTTACTGCAGAGCTCAAACTATAGAGGGCAACATTACACTCAGACTAAGACTTCAAGAAATCTTAGGGAAGATATAATCTCTCCCCAGGTTGATTGTTTCGATATTCTTTTGAATTGAATTCATGGAAAAATTACCTTCAAGGTTTATGCAGTCCTACAAAAAAAACATCTAGTTCAGGTAATTAAAAAAAAACATCTAGTTCAGGTAATTAAAAGAATTAAAGTATGTCTGATATTGGAAATAATATTTAGAAGTATTTGGAAGTATGCAAAATTTGTAACTAAACATGAATATAATAAAACAAAAGTGTAGATCAAATTTATTTATATAAGCGTTATTTAACACAGATTTTTATGGGATAGGCATCAGTTCTTGCTTTTTATGATACCAAGTTCTGTACTGAATTGGTTTGGATGTATTTGGTGTAAACACCAAGGAAAAAAAAAATTTATTTTCAGTGGGTGGTTCTGGTGGTGACTGGGCAATTTACTGAGAAACACCCTCTACTGCCCTCCGAAGAGTGTACTGGTTTCTTTAACATGCAAATGGACCATATTACAAACAAGATGAATGGTTTAAACATCTTATCCGAAAGACATTGCACTACTGAAATTTCCATTTCAGCCCTCCAGCTAAAACACAAGGAAAAGAGCGATGGGAATTAAACCGCGTAGAAAAAAGAAATATCCCTGGTTTAGCGCAAAACATTTTAGCCGACGAGCTAGCCACTCTGTAAGCGTGTGACAATAAATTAATGAAGTAAATTACTATTACTTACCACCCCCACTGGTGATAATTAAAGATGAAATATTATTTACCAGCAACATCAAACCAATTTCTAACATGCTTCAACCTACCATACGGAGATCGTGGATAAAATGGTGTTGTCTCCTTCTGAGGAATTTCTTGCACTTTGCCGTACATCTCGCTTGTTGATGCTTGGTAGAAGCGGGCCTTATCGCCAAGACCACACGTCCGTACAGCATCTAGAAGCCTCAAGGTTCCGATACCATCTACATTTGCTGTGTACTCTCCCATATCAAAAGAAACCTGTGAACAAATTATAAAATATGTACAGAGACTGTTTAATGTCATTTCATTTTCTTTTACTCAAGTTTTCCACACTTAAAAAAAACATTGTAAAAATGACAAAAACGCAAAAACAGGCCGTTATAAGTAATAAAGAAACTTTGCTTTTGTGTGTGTGTGTGTGTAGGTGTGTGTGTGTGTGTGTGCATGTGAATATGTCTTCTTTGTCAAGTTTTGTCCATGTCCTCTTTCTTTCTGTTTGTTTTTCATGTCTTTTTTTTTCAGGTTGACTAGTCACAAGATGATTTTTCTTCATGGATCTCTGTGCCGTTTTCCTTTTCTCCTGAATCTTGTATTATATTTTTGTACAAATTGAAAAGGAATCAAATAAATGTTACTTTGAATTGAATTGAAACAGTCCAAGGAAGTATGCTGCATTACTTAACTACATGTAAGTTTTTCAATATTTTTTTTTTTTAAGTTCCTATTAAAAGAGTCACATTCTCAGATATTATAATCATCCTCAATCAATTATGAAGGGAAGTCATTAATTAGAGAGTTGTGGATAGCTTACTAGATCAGAAGCTTACTAAAGTTACAAAGAATATTTTACAGTATAAAAGGGAGAGACTACATTGAAAGTAACAAGCCAAATACTTATCCCACCTTGTAAACATGACTTTTTTTTAATTTTAATTGTTAGAGCTTTCCTTTTAAGTTGAACCAAAAAAATTAGAAAACATTTTTTATTTAATAATTAATTTTTATGTATAGAAATATGTGTATTGAATATTTTAGGTTATTCTAATTTATTTATTATTGGTAATTCATTGATATACAAATGGTTGCATTATCTATTCAGACATGCCAACCCTACAAGGCCAACAAGAGGAGTCTGAAAACCCTCTGAGCATGAGTGGAGGTTTGGCAATGTGAGGAGTACTCCTAAGACATGGTACCAATGTGACCGGATTGTAAAATGTAACCGTTCTGAATCACAATCAGCAATACCGCCGTGTAAGATTAGGTCCTAGGCAGGAAATCACAGCACCAATCACAATGAGCGTACCGTTGTTGTTATGAAATCAGTAGACCATGGAACACTATACAGTTCAGAGTGCAGTGCAACTTTGACATCAATTTGGCCAATGAAATTTGTTTTTTCGAAATCAGTAGACCGTGGAGCACGAATTAATTTTTTCGTATACAGTTCAGAGCGCTGTTTTCAGGACAAAATTAAGTGGTCTTGTTGTTATCTAAATCATAAGATTATCATTTTTATTCAGAAATGCGCAATTTATTTCAGCTGGCCAAAATGCGTAAAAAGCCAAGATTTTCGACCCAAATCTGAGTGCGGAGTTTTGCTTAAATAAATGGAGCAACTCTGCAGAAATTGGAGTGGTTGGCTTGTCTGTCTATTGCAGCAACATGTTGCAATAACAATATGTTATTCAAATATAGCAATAAAATACATTGCCCACCTGGGACTAAATTGCTTCAGCTTTTCTTAATATGACACACATTATCTCATATCCAACTTAATCTTTCTTTATACAATGATCAATATTAGGACCATTATTTTTTAATGTTTTTGTTAATTCATTTCCCGAGGTAGTCCAAGGTATATGTGTAATGTACGGAGGCGGACAATACAACCATTCCTTGAGGTTCTACTGATTCTGTTGAACATCAAAATGAACTTCAAACAAACTTGCATTTTGTAACAGAGTAGTTTTAACATTAAATATTAACAAGTTCATGATATTTGGAACATCTTACCTACTCCTTAAATTCTCAGAAATTTCCCTTAGCTATTAAAATATTTAATATTAAAAAAGTAGTGACTATCAAATATCTCGGCATAAATTTTGATTGCAACTTACCATGGTCTATACATACTGACAAATTGTCATCTAATATATCAAATAGAATTGGTGCCCTTCAACCTGTCAAACAATACTTGCCTTTTAAGACAACCAAAATGCTTTTAAATGCACTTATTATGCCCATTTTTGATTAATTGTGACTGAACTGTACTTGGTCTAATACTACTAACAATCACCTAAATGAACTACAAATTTTAAATACTGTAGGATAGGTAGAATTCTACTATCAGTTGACATCAAAACTACCATCAGCGAAATTATGGCCGAGTTGGATGGAAGCCGTTTCTGATAGATGGAATGATCATCTCCTATTTTTAACTTTAAAATGTAGAGTAATCGTCCCACTTTACGTAACAAACTTGTATTTAACAACAATAGTCACAGTGTACAAGAAATAAATCAAACAACCACCTAATTTGAAATGTGTACAAGGCAAAAGAACATTTCTATACCAGACAACCAATGCATGGAATAATCTTCCAAACAACATAAAGACTAAACTTAATGAAGTAACCTTACATTCTTTTAAAAGTTTAATAACAATATTTAAAACTACAGTAGTATATCCTTTATTCATTCATTTGCCTTTTACTCTATGTTCATAGTTAATTTTTTTTTTCTGCTTTTAAATTTACTGTATATTATGTTCTTTAGTTTAATTTGGTCTCATTTGTATCTTGTTTTGTAATAATTTTTAGTGATTTGTTTACTGTATTGTGATTTTTTTTGTGTTGATCTGTGATCCACTTTTGATAAGCTGTTACTGAACTACTTCTATCCCATTTAATAATGTAGTAGATAAACCTTTTATTTAAACATTATAGATTATTTTGTAACACTGTACATTTCTTTTTTACCTTCCGTCCATTTACCATTGATTTTAAAGTTTAATTCCCCAGCCTGGTATTTGTAGTGCAAAGGTGGGCTAAGTACTGCCTGCAGGCTACATGTATTCAAACAGCAATTTTGATAAAACAGGTTTGTCCCTCTGATCTATTTTTATGCCCATCCTGTTGTATAGCAAACTGTATTTTGTTGAGTGTTTTTTTGCAATTATTATTTTTTTTTTATCTGAAACCAAATTTTGTATGTATCACATTACAGTATGTTTTTTGCATTACAAAAATAAATTTATCTTGTATTCTAATCCATTGTAAGTAGTGGGGAAAAAACCACAAACACGATAGGAAGTAGTTAATGTAAAAATACATGGTAGATTGAAATCTGGAGTGTAAGGAAGGACAAGATGATGTCCTTCACACATTACCAATCAAGTGGGTAAAAGGTGACTTATGAATACTACATAAATAGGATGGTTCTTTGAAGTGGCTGATATTATCATCTATATTCACTAATTCAGCTGGCATGTACAAATGTAACTGGGGCTATGATTCATATTACAGCCAATAGCTTAGGATGTTTACATTTTCAACAGGCAAAAATGGATGAGTGTGCATTAGAATTTCTATTTAACGAGTGAACACATGAAAGAGTTCACATTATATAGATATGTTTATAGCTCATGTCAGACAGTACATTAATGTGTATTTAATACCTTATTGAAATCTATTATTGTTTTAAAAAAGAAAAAAAAATACATTCCACTTCCCACAGATTAGAATAAAAGATTCTCACTGTAACAGAAGAGTATTATAGAAGGAAACATGCTCAAATTTGATTGTCGCTTTTAGTTACCCAGAGTGACTAGCCTGGTTTGATTATCTTCATAGAGGGCGATAGTCAGTTTAACCAACTGGTAGATCAGAGTGAACCCCCATCACCAAGTCCCCTCCCTCTCCTACAAGAATCCTCCTTACTTTACAAGTGTTAAAATAATATGGCAATTTGATGTATTGTTGTGATGAGTATGGTTCTCAAAATCATGGAAAGAATGCAATGACCCCAAAGAAATAGACAGACAGGACTGTCCCGACCACCACTCATTCATTTGGGTTAACTTTATTAATGTTTGAACTACTGTTTATGTATTATTAAATGCTGAAATGCAGTCGACAAAAGTTGCTCTTTATGTAGTTTCCTGCTTTTTCAGTGTGTTGTTGAATGAACTGCACAATGGAGAAGATGGCTTCTTCGACAGATTCATTTTGACTTGATATGTGATAACTTTCAAGGTGTAATAGTCTGGCTGTCAGTTTTCAGTAATATGTTAATGTGAGAGCGACTGGGAGATAATAGTTGAGTTCAGTTGGTCTAGGTCATTCTGGGACTGAAATGATTGGTGAATGGATTTCCTGTACGATGGAACAATATGGGTGTCAATCAAGTTTTGGAAAAGTTTGGTAAATGATGACTACTAACAGAGTATAAATAGAACAAGAGAGCCAACTACGTTCATTGAGAGCGTAAAAAACAATACACCATACACAGCTAGTGTAGGACGCCAACTAATGCTTTTATGCACTTTTTATTACCCAGTACTCCACCGCGCACGGTGAGTTTATCTGTTTATCTGTTCTCCACAAGATACAATAATTTGTTTTCTACTTACTGAGTTCATAGCGGGCGTATTTCTATCGCGCTGCACTGGGTAATAAAAAGTACATACAACCGTCAGTGGGCATCCTACACAGGCGTGACGTTTTCAAAAATGGGAGTACGCTCTCTCGTTCTATTTATACTCTTTGCTACTAGTTGCTAAGCACATATGTACTACATCTAGCTGGCTAAAAATGAAGCCAAATGCAGGGTTAATCTTCCAAATAACACCATTTTATGAGATTTTAAATGTTCATTAAAATCTTATTTCCCCATACTTAAAATTGTATTTACATCCATATTAACACAAGCTTCATTGTAGTAGTATATTTGCATCTTACTTCTTACTTGTATAGCACCTTTCTTTTCAGTTATAGACAATCCATACATAAGACGAACATGATTAAAAAAATCTAAATTTTGTATGTCACGCATATAAGACGACTCCCACCCAATGATTTTTTATTGTAATTTGCTATCTTATTAAGCCTTGTCTTTTATACGCTACGGCAATAATGATAATGACACTTATTAACTGTACATAGCACTGCATCTTCATACAGTGATTGCGCATTCATGATCAAGGCACTTTATAAAGAATAAAACCACCTAAAGTAATATCTAAAAGTCTTACAAAAATAGAATCATTATAATGTTACAATAGGTACAGTAATAATAAAGAATTGAAATTAAACCAGCTTCAGAATCTTTGAATCTATCTGATCTGGGCTGAATGCTTTCCTGATGTTAAGTTTGGAAAATTGTTTTTTAACAATATTTCACTGTTCAATTATAATATGGTTGGTTTTTAACAAAATTGGTTTTAAAATCATTTCAATTCACTTTAATACAGTTAAGCTTGTCAATCTCAAAAGCGGGGGATGTTGTTATTATTTTGATAGGAAGTAGTTAATTGGAGAGGCGTGATAGTTTAAATCCCACTTGAGATTAAGGATTTAAGAATGACATAATGACTTTTGCACATTATCAATCTAAGCAGGTAAAAGGTAACTTAAATATCACATAAAATTTGTGACAATCCCTTTTAATGGGACAGTTCTTTAAGTGGGTTACAATGTCTCATGCACAGCATTTCAGAAGACATACATAGATTTTTTTAAAAAAGGAAAAAAAGAACCACTTATATTTATATAGATGTCCCTATTCATCATATGACAGTCAGAGCTCAGGGTGTTTTTATTTTCAACAAGCTAAAATTGATGAATGTGTGTTGGAACATCTTCAAGAAAAAAACACAATTTGTCAGGAAAATAAAATATACAGTACATCCAACAGTACCTTACATATACATATTATACTACAATAATACATATTAGTAGACTCTAAAATCAATTAAATGAGCTTTAGGAACTCCCAAATTTTCAAAGTTTTTGGGGCTTCCCCTTCTGGACCACTTCCGAAAGATTTTGAGCGACACCCGACCACACCCACTTACATTCTCGTAGGGACATTGGGCCCTCATTCGGGAGCGCCAACCCTAATTAGTGCAGATAAACATCACAAGACCAAGCTTCTTGTTTTCTTACTAGTGTTCTCTGTGCTCATGCTGTACTTCTAGTATTTGTTTAGGTTGGTTTAACTTTGAGGCTGACTTTCTCAATACTGTATCAGGCTCTCATACAGTATTATCAAATTAGAACTTATAATGTGATCAACTAAAATATGCCAACAAATTCACTTTTGATTTCCCAACCGTGAGACTCATTTCATGTATGCTGATGTATTTTCAAAAGCATTATACTGCCCTCTTGGAAACTACTGTATTCTGAATAATGTACAATAGTTGGAAGATGTTTAGGATGTCATACAATATTAGCCACTTTTTAGAATGCCTGAACCAAAGGTCAATTGACATTGTCTGGTTATGCCTACGCCAACAAATTCACTTTTGATTTCCCAACCATGAGACTCATTTCATGTATGCTGAAGTATGTTCAAAGCATTATACTGCCCTCTATGGTTAATACTGTATTCTGAATAATGTACAATAGTTGGAAGTTTATATTTGTTTGGGACACAATGTATCAGTAAAAATGTTAGGATATTATACAATTTAAGCCACCTTTGAGATTGCCCCAAAGGTCAATTGACATGAACAGTGTGTGTTTGTGTTAAATGATAGATAGTAGAAGCAGTTGGCATAATAGTTGGGGAATGAGGCTGTGAGAAGATTACACAAGAAGAAATCATCTGGAAATTTATTGAAATTAATGATTTGTGAGGGTGGTCAAACAATATTATTTGGATTCACAGATACAATACAAAATATAAATTTTGAAATTAACATTTATATCAAAAGTAAAACTTTAAAAGTTTTAATAAAATAAATTATGAGATGTTGAAATGATATAATTTTATAAAATAAATAATTTTTAATATTACTGTACACACTTAAAAACTAAAATGATTAAGAAGTAAATAAGATAATTATTAACCCAATAATTATTCTAAAAGATATAAGTTCAGAAAAAAACATAAAATAAAGAACCTGGTAATTAAAAAACTAAGCCAATAAATTTAAGATATTTAAAATGCGAAAGCATCAAACACAAACTTACTAATGATGGGGTGGAGAGGGATGTGATGGGGAAGATGGAATAGAAGATGAGAAAAGGGAGAAGAAAATGGGACTGGGACATGGGCTAGGGAGACGATGGTAATGAGTAATAAGACAGGTCAAAGAAAGAGTTATGATGTGTGGTTAGAGTGTACGATGGGAATGAAATAGCTACAGGACAAAAGAGAATTGATAAAGTGGATTGGATTGGAATGGATTAGATTGGATTTATTTGGTGCATACACCAAGAATAACCCACAAAAGTCTGAAGAAGGCTTATTTCCAGTGGGATCCTTCTGGTGATGATTGAGCAGTACACCAGGAGACAATCCCCTACTCTTTTCCGAAGAGTGTACTGCGTTCTTTAACGTGCACATGGGCAATAATGTACAGGACCAGTGTCTTAAACATCTCATCGTAAACTTGCATTCAGCCCTCCAGCTGAAATATAAGGAGAGCAGCGATGGGAATTGAACCAGGAAGCAAGAGTTCTCCACAGTTTAGTGCACACACAGTGGCTACCACCAGTTTACCCGACTGAGCTAAACTGCTCTCTCAATGATGCAGTGGTGCTAGGAAAAATATGGATCTAGCTAAGGTTGAGCTGGTGGAGGTAAGCCTATGGAAGTGATGGGTAGGAAAGTTTCTAGAAATGCAGAATAAATGAAGTACAGTACTACAAAATAACATCAGGCAACTGAAATGGTAGGCTCTACTCCCTATTGTTTTAAAGACATTGCTTTTTGTTGATTATATTCTGTGGTTACTATCAACATATGTCATCGTTATTCTTCATATTATTGCCTTCTGTCCAGGAAATGATTCGAGGTGAAATAAATGATGTGTATGTTGTAAACATCGCTTATTCCTCATATGATCGCCTGTCTATCCAGGAAATGATTTGAGGCAAAATCATTAACACAGAACACCGGAAATAAGACAAGGCTCTCATTAGCAATGGCAATAAAATGCTTGACAAATGCCAATCATTCAAAATAAGGGACAATCAGCAAATTTAATGGGTTTAACCATTTCAATTTTAATGATTAATAAAGTTCATAATTCACTTTTGAACTACTTAAAGAATATGCTGACTTTAAAATAATTCAATTTAATTCTATATGTATTTGCTCCAAAAGCCAGTATATGATGATAAGAATTCAAAAAAATATAGTACAGTATATCTCATAATTACTCTGAAATACTATAATTCTATTTGGAATTATGCATAGGGTTTACATAGAATGCAAAGAAAAGCTTAAATCTTTTAATCTTTAAAGCTATTGTGGATATAGTGTTATGTATTCAATACCACATACATTTCATTAGTCAATTAATCTTGGTACTGGAAGAGGGTGCGGTAGTTTCTACTTCTTCCCTGCGTGTGCCAAATTTAAGCGCGCGAGGGGAAGAAAGTACTTCCAAAAATCCACTAACGCTCCCATGCCTACTTGAACCATATGCAAACTGCGTAATTTTAACCTCAAAGTTTGAAATGGCTAGTGCAGACAGATAGTTTACAAAGGTACATGGGTGATATTATGGAAATAGTCAAATACCAGGAATGCTTATGTCACATCAGCCACAGAAATAATTTTAAAAAAACGGAGCATAGAATTGACAGTTTTGAACAACCATGAACATGAAAAGAAATCGAGAAAGGCAATGGAAATTGTAGAGATGAAATCCAGTAATGCTGGGGATATGCTAACTGGTATAACAGAGAGACCTAGACCACAGGAAGTGGCCTGCTAACGATTTCATCCAGCAGTAGACTGAATGGCTGAAGAGGTAACAGTAGATGTAAAAAGCAAGTTAAATGAATTGAGATGTTTGAAGTTGTGTTGCTCTTTGCAGAGCTCTATAAAATATGAATGTTAAGTTTGGACTGTGTCCAAAAGGGGCAGATCCAGAGAGGTATGAAAGTGGGGGCCCAAAAGTGGGGTCAATCGAGACAACAGTACGCTGGGGGAGTCCAATCAAAATTTTTTTTTTCTACTGTAGACGCCCGAAAATAACCTCTGAGGCGACCAATTATTTCAATTTTTTTTAATAGAACAAGAGAGCATTCTCCAGTTTGTAAATACGTCACTCCCTAGTATAGAATGCCCGGTGTCGTTTGTATATACTTTATTACCGAGTACTGCACCCAGCATGTGTGTTTGTGTATCTGTGTTTTGCACATGATACAATACTTTTGTAAAAGGCGGTAAATTTCCTTATTTTTTTTATCATCATACCTCAATGAGTCACAGTGTAGTTCGCTCTCTTGTTCTATTTGTACTCTTTGCCTATACTCATTTCACAAAAGATATCTTATAATATTATATGAGATGCATGTTAATTGTTACACAGATATCCAAGGTATTCCTAATCAGATACTGTCATATTCTTAATGCCTTGCTAAAACTTGTTGAGAGTAAAGATACGCACAACTTTAGTGAATATAAGCTGCACATTGTGAGTATGTGCATGGATCCTTCCTAAATGTGACTGGCAAAACCATTCATTTGTAGAAGAAAATTCAAAATTGAGCTTTTAGTATTTTTAGGTATAAGAGACAGATATATATATATATATATATATATATATATTTAAGCCAGGGTATTTTAGGTTGATTAGTAGTATTTTATCGTTTGTATGAGACACTATTTATTTATTTATTTATTTATTCTTTATCTTACCAATAAAACAATATACAAGTAAAAATCTAAGATGGCAAAGAATGACCACAGTTAAAAGAAACTTTGGCTCTCAAGCTGATCATTCTATTTGAATTTCTACTTATATTATTGAAAAGGAAGTTAACATAACAATTTAGATGTCAAATATCTGAAGCATAAATAATAATTTAGAACAAATTGACGTCATTTGCGTGATCAAGGCTACCGAAGCTATTAACTTAAAACGTAGCTAAGTTTCATTATCGACTGGCATATCTTTGGAAGGAGTAAGTCCTACATATTTACGACTTAAAAAATATACTTTAAAATTCTTTAACATAAATTTTCAGAAGCACCAGCTCCACCCTTTTAGGGTTATAAGCACCTCAGTCGCCCAGTTAGTTATACTCATAGACACCAGAAGCTTCGTATCCCAGTTGGGGCAACTATATTTTTCAAGTGAAAATTCTATAAATGATAACACCAGTGCATATTTTTAAAAATTTCCATATAAATAAGTTAAAACATGTTATATAGAATTGTGTGTTAATGTGCATTGTTGGTAATAATTTTCTTTTCGCACTATCGATATTCACAAATCATATGTCTCATGCAAACATGAAAACAGGAGTACACGTGTTCTCTATACTGTATTCGACAAAACCTTTTTTCTTCTTGAAATCTCATTAATCATGCTATCTTTAACCACAAGATGGTTTGACCACAATTGTGCAAAACAAGGCCATATATGGCAGCAGTGTGATGTTACATCCCAGTTGCAATTTTAATTACTCTCAATTACCTTTACATGGCTCTGTGCACCTAGATTATAGATCTCGTCGGGTTGAACTTGGCTAATGATTTTTACAAGACATGTGCTATCTGTCAAATCACCATAATGAAGCTTCATAGCTTGAAAGAGGAAAAAGAGAGAAAAAAAAAACAAATTCAATTAATATGATAAATATACCTGAGTAGTAGATTTAGGAAAAGGAAAAAAGTTGTGTCCTATGAAAGGTTGTCATAGTGTTTAAAATTATTTTACTTTCTCAATATTACATAAGCATCTTATTGACTACTATTACAGGGTTTTGCAGGAGAGGGCAGATTGAAAGGCCATAAAAAAATATTGCATCCCACCCGAGCACTCCATGGAAGATTTCCGAACCAAAAAATTACATTTGAGTAGCCAAAAATCAGTTCTTTTCCCAGCTAGCGCTTTCTCACTTGTATAACAATATTTCTGTATGATGTATCTAGTTTTGCTTGCCTTCATTACTGTGCCCGAGATGTTACTTAATTTATACATATTATTACAGCATTAAACCAAACCACTTAAGACTGCATTTCTAAAGAGATTATAACACCAACAGGCCCTAAGGACAAATAGAAAAATTTATTAGATTATCAGTCTTGTCCGCATTAGAAATTTCGGAAATTTTGATGCAGGAATAATCTTATTTTTATTTATTTATTTATTTATTTTAACTGCATAAAAAAAATTTGCAAAAAAGAAATGCTCACAAAATATTAAGAAATTGGCTCTGAATTCAGCAGACTTCAAACTTTCCCAATTGATTAGATTAGACATTGGGATCGCAGTAAAGTTGAAAATGCAAAACCCATTCTTTAAACTTGTATACTGTTGCTAAAAATAAACAGCTCGCTAAATGCGGTTAAAAATAGACAGCACCCCAGTGGGCTGATCGGATCGTTAATTCACAGTGTGTAGTCTTGCGTGTTCCACAGCTGCGGCTAAAAATAAGGAAACAACTTAGAAGTGGGCGGTCTTCCTTGTGATGGGTGTGTTTGGTTGGATTTGTTGTTGTTGGGCAAAAACTAACCTACAACATCAAGAAAGAAAGTTTAGGCAAAGGCTGGTCTTTACCTCGGGGTAAAGACCAAAGCCTAGGTGCTTATGCCTACTATATAACCATAATTAGGGTGTTCCCTTCCCTTTGATGCTTGAGTAATGTCTTATTTTTTCACCGGAATATTATAGGCCTAGTTTTGAATAGGCCATTTTATCACAGGGCAGTTGTTTAAATGCATCTTCCCCTTCAGAAAATGATGTCACACAGGAATACCCAGGTATAATCCCACCCCCCACCCCACAAAAAAAATACCTCCAGCCCTCATCATTTTTTTTTTTAAAAAGAGTGATAATCTAATCATTTTTTTCTATGTGACCTAATTTTGCTCTGATTTCTCCAACAATATTGACAAATAATAAATGCCTTTAATAACAGATGTTTATGAATGTTATTTAGACAGAAAAATGACTTATTCCTTTAATAAAAAATAAATTGACACTGTGATGTTAATACTAACTGGAATGGTAAGAAGTGGCATATCTACGGGCGACGTAGGAGAGCCCACATCCAAAATCCTCTCCCTCCCTCCCACCCCCCATCAATGATGAAGAAATGAAGAGTCTATATTGGGAGACTTCAGGGCAGTGATGGCATTAACAAATTCCACACATTTTTTATATAATAGTACTTCCATGGATAGTAGTACAGGGGTCCCAAGTTTCTTGCATTCCCGCAACTGAACAAAAAAATCTCGGAAAATAACACATTTCCTGCAAATCATTAAATCATTAAATCAGTGTTGATTGGTATCACCATAAGTAGAAAAAAAAATGAGATGTGTTAAGCTCGTTTAAACTGATCTCTCGGAAATGATGTCTTCCAACTTGGGACCCCTGGTTGTATGATCTAAAACTGGATTGAAATCTGAGAGTTTAAAAATAAAACAGTTTACTAACGCTCATCAATTACACAGAATTACCGTACATAATATGAAATATATAGGCCTACGCAAGTTAATTGATTTAAAGTATTTATATATTTCCGGCTTCATACAGCCTTTCCTTATGGGGTGATGATAAAATAGAGAAATTACTATAACAACATTTCTTTTACAGCTGAATGCTTAGGACCTATAACGCATAAAACTCTGATCAGATTTGGAAACCGATCTAGTTAAGGGTCAACCCCGTGTTCAGACATAGTTTAAGAAATCTGGAATGTCATTAGATAAGATGTTAATGACAGGGCTGTTGTCATCCTAAATGCACAAAGAGAACAACAACATTAATAAATGGAGGCATATGGTTGTGTGGTTAC
Source organism: Anneissia japonica (assembly GCF_011630105.1). NCBI lineage: Eukaryota > Metazoa > Echinodermata > Crinoidea > Comatulida > Comatulidae > Anneissia > Anneissia japonica. The sequence goes on along the minus strand of NW_022720349.1, from coordinate 204,603 downwards.
ATTAACAAGAAAAATGAGGCTAGTACAATAATGACAGGTAAAACAGAACATAGGGCTTTTCCTTATTGACATAATGAGAATGAATGTTGCAATTACTGCATGAAGTTAAGAAAAATACATGAAAACACCTACACAAGACTTGAATTAGGGCTGCAATGTACTGGTGATGTTGAAATGGAGAGATCTAACCATTGTGCTGGCTATACAACCAAACCCTGTCAAGGCCAGTTGATTTTCACTTACCTTCAGTAATTTTATATGTTGAGGACGAAGATTGTTGATACATTGCATGATAAATTTGTATTGAACCTAGATGTAACTAATTAGGAATGTTTTATAAATTGCAAATTATATTAACATAAAAGTTTAGTTATCAGTTCACTAATATTTAAAATTAGTAGAATGACATAAAAACCCTTTGCGAAAACACAGAAAAACAGGAATACATAGAAGAAAAAAAACCCAGAAAAGTACCTATTCTGCTAAAGCAGAAAAAGCCAATCAAAATATGAAAAGCAATTATATTGAATCCCATATATAAATTTGAAATTAAAAAATAAATGACATTACAAAATTTACAAGGTTATTCATAGGATTAAAAATTAAAATTAAATTAAAGAAATTTTACTACATGCAAAAAAAAAGTAACATTGAACCCAAAAAATGAATATTTTAGAGATATCTTGGGAAGGGTTTCTTGACATATTTGATGCAGTCATACATGATTGTGTTCCAAGTCGATGTAAGAAATGGCATACAAGACGGTTGTATATTTTGTCAGTTAAGTTTTAAGTAATGCTTTATAAATGCGGATAATAATAATAATAATAATAATAATTTTGGTTTATATAGCGCATTATGCTAAAGCCTCAATGCGCTTTACAGTAAAAATAAAATTCGGGGAAAAAAAAAATTAAGAAAAATACAAGTTAAAAAGGTGAGTTTTTAAAGCTGCCTTAAAATCATCAATGGAAGTTGCCTACAATGAAATGAATTCCGACGGTGAAACAAGGGGGCTGTCTTAAACATGCCCGACATACAAAACTGTCCAAAAACCTTATCAACCTCGGGGGTTGTCTTGCGGATTGCCTTAAATGCAAGAATATACAGTATATTCTATATTTATCTGGCAACAAGGGTGTTTAATTTTCACATCAGGATGATGTTTCACTCAGGTGTATATAACCATTTCATGTTAATGTTATTAAGAATTATGTAGATTTAATGCTTATTTGAGGAATATTAAATTGCAAAATTGTCAGCTAATATCCTGTCTACATGTCACCTTGTAATATTTCACCCAGTAAAGCATATTATATCAACATTGCAGTTTTATGTATATGATCATATATACAAATACAACATGGTTTGAGGTGAAGTAGTGCATTCTACTTCCTGAAGTTTTAAATGATTAGGACTAGCTCCCAATGCGAAGTACTTGTTTTTCTATACCGTATAAACGTTAAACAGTAAACCGCCCGTCTACATAGCCATATCGATATGTGATGGTAAAATTACGCATTTTGCATACGATTTAAGTAGGTAGGGGTGCGATAGTTAATTTTGGATAGTATTTTTCTTCCGGTGTACTTGTAAAGAATGTAAAATATGTAATAGAAGAAAAAAAGTTTGTTAAAATATAGCCATATAGCATGGGCTCTTAACATCAAGGTTGGGAGTTGGAATCTATCAATGGATTGTGTTCTTTGGGTCATCAATTTTACCTGGATTTGTATTTTTCAGTGATCATCACAAAAATACTAATAATTTTCTGATGAACCTTACAAAAATAATTTTTACATAAAAAATTGGGGGATGTGCACCCCTTATGCGCATATTATAGAAGCGGTTGGCGCATCGGTTGTGGCTTGGACTTCCAACATTGAGGTCAGGTGTTCAAAACTTTTGCTGCGCAAGCTGCTTATCCTTGAGCAAGGCAATTTATCTATGTTTGTCTTATACTCTACCCAGGAGTATAAATGGGAATCTGGTAGGATGTCGTGCCATTGAATGTACTGGTTACGTGCGCTGAGTACAAGCGCACGACTAGGTATAGTCCATAGGGAGGAGAGAAGGTTGCACCTTGTGCTGGTTTTGCCAATTTTATGTTATCCAATGACCAGGGGCAATAATGCTCAGTGCCTTTGATCACTCAATTAGGAACTGATGCTATATAAATATTTGGCTTATTATTATTATTACTATCTACTATAAATCTGCCACTGAACAATTCTAAAGCATTGGTTTTGTCTCCTTATAAGGAATTGTACTCACTATAGCCTAACAAATTAGTTAAAAGTTCAGCGCATGGTATGTTGTAATTATATTAAAGCTATATATATGGTATGTTGTAATTATATAAAGCTACCAACCTCCTGATGTGTGAGTGGTTGGATCTTTGTATAAATGTTGGATTCGGCCTGTATTGAAGGAACTAGAGCGCCGTATAATACCATGAACCTGTGGAAACACAATTCAAAATGAACTCATGTGGTTAACATTTTTAATGTCATAACATGAATCATTCATGTATTTAATGTATTATAATACATTTATTACATTATTCAGTATTTAACTAAAACTTAATTATGTGAACAGGCCATAAGGTAGTGGACTATAATTATGTTTCTTGTCATTTTAATAGATATTAACCTAGCACTGAGAAAACTAGCATCTTAAATCATAAAATTACCTTTTCCACATACTGTAAAACTAATATAGTAACTATGGTATATATACCTCCACTGGTGATAAATTGTGATAATAAATTTTTGAGAAATAAACGTATTGTCAGCATTGGGATTTGAACATAAGGCCTTCATATCGATCGAACAATCTAACAACTGCAAAAAATAATATTTTAAAACATTTGGCAAAGTGCGTATGAACCTCAGTTCTAAGAGTAAAAAATCATTACGGTAATTCCCATTACACTTATATTAATACACTTATAGCTGTAAAGTGTATCACTATATTCATATGGAAGTCTTTGTTTTGTTAAATGATGGAAACCGAGGTATCATCACACTGGTTTTAAGATAAATGTATTATAATCCATTGTTAGATTTGTGTAATGTATGAATACATGTTTTGTTCAAATTTACCTACAGAAAAATATAGGGGCATAACTGTAATCTTGTTCAGTACTGTACTGTCTTTGCATGCCAGGTTCGATATCCCATTTGTAAGCTACCCCTTTAAATTTACTTACAAAATAGCTACTCTCAATGGTGGTGCATTATTTTCAATACATGGTCTCCCTCCAATTAAGGACCACTTTGGGACTGAGGTTTTCATTGTCTTTGGCAGATTTAGTCTCTAATTAGAATAATAAAGATAAAAAACATTTGCTAATTTGGGACCACATAAAAGCAGTTTTTAATTGGAGGTGTCTTTCATTAGAGGGCTCTTTAATTAGAAGGAGTCCTGTAAATTGTTAGATTAGTGTAATGTATACAGTAAATATATGTTATGTAAACAAATCTATCTAGTACAGGGGTACAACTGTAATCTTGGTCAGTAGTGCCTTTGCTCGCTAGATTCAAGATCCAGTTTGCAAGCCACCCCTTACAGTATAAACATACCCCTATTCCCAATGGTGGTGCATTTTATTCAATAATATGTTTTAGAAATTAGTATAATCTTACATGATAAATTTTACAAAAAAAATCTTGTACATTAAACCTTGCTTCTGATTTTTTTTTATCTATCCGTCAGTAAAGATCATTCATAATGGCAGCATAAAATATTGCTTAAAGGATCTGTCCAGATTATTAAAAAAAACTGTTAAATGTCCATATATAGTCATGATGTGCCTATATATGGTCATAATGTGCCTATATATGGTAATGATGTGATGTCATCATGACCATATTAAGGCAAATGTGACATGTTTTTGTCAAAGAGAATTTGGTAGTGTGTATAAAGCAGTATAGTTGACAGTTCTTTTTACTGACCATTATCTCATATTGATACACAATCAAATGTGTAGACAAAAACCTATAAATAGCACTGTTGCTTTCCATAACCTTTTAGTATCTGACAATCGCAGCCATGCGCTTGAATGAAACATAGAACAAGGTTATGCATTCAGCACCATACCACATTTTTTCCATCGATTATTACAGGAAACTGTTTGCATAAATTCCAGCTATCCTTTCTGGTCTGACCTAACTTAAGTCATTATGTTTGTGGTGTGGGTGATTAACCTCTATGAAAGGCTCTTGCGTTGTTTGATACGACGACGGGAGGGGAAAAAATGAGAGAGAAAGAAATGTGTCTAGAATTGTTGGGTGACTGTCGTTGCTTTGATTTGCTTGGTAATGTGCTATAAAGGAAATGATCCACATTGGGTAAGAATTTTTTCCTGTCTCGTATTCGTTACCTGTTTTGAGAATAGAATTTTTCTTTAGATTTGACATGTCCAAAGATTATGACTTTTTTACTTCAACACTACCGAGCTAAAAAAAAATCTTACCATATTTAAAAAACAGAAATTTTAAAATATCATTTCATTCTCTAATACAGTAAAGCCTCTCATTGAACAAATAAAACATATCTTATCCTCTACAGGTGAGATCATATTTGATAAGGTTATATATATATTATATGAGATATATTACATACTATAAATTATTTACGTCAACCTGGTATTTCATTTGTTTACCTATGCTGTTCAACTATATAACAGTGCACCCATCATAGCGGTGCCTCTACATGTTATAAATTATGTATTATAATACTTTACCATATATCCTTTATTTATCAGGAACTCTGCCAAGTAAGAACCATCCTAAGATGAAAAGAAAATCAAGAACATAAATGAAGGTTTTATAGATTAAAAAATGAAATATGAAATGCAATTTCATAGCAATTAATAACTTAAAGATGTTAGCACAATGGAACATAAAATACTTTTTAATAAACTATAAACATCCAAATAAATAGAATACATTTTAGAGAACTATACTTTAAAAAAATGCTAACAAAAATTTGAAATTACATCATGATTGAGTTGAAACGTCATGCTTTTTGAAAGCGTTATTTTTCTTTTTTGTATGTATTCTAAACATACTCGCATTTTTGATAACCCATAAAAAATACAAAATTTTTGCTATAATATGTATAAGATTTCGTAGCCTTTGCAATTTGACTCAACTACAATAGGCCTAGTTGCCAGAATCACTCCTGAAGCCAACAAATGCAGTACTACTCAGGGCTCCAACGAAATAGTTGCACAGAGTGTCTATTTCACAGTAGACTACTATAGAAAGAGGATACCACGGCTCAATTCTAAGTTCCAGCAAACTCCCCTTTTCTAGCAAACTCCCCTACTTCCTGGCAAACCCACCCCTACACTTGAATTTCTCGGAAGACTTCTCAAACCCCACTAATGCACTGCAGACCCACCCAGATTCCGACAGAATGTTTTTCTGCAGACCCTTTTCAAATGTAACTGTTTTTATAGCATTATTTACACCCATGAAACTCAAAAATCCTGTGGCTTTGAGGTTCTCAATGACTCCCCTCAGTTGCAACAGATCACAGAATATCGAGCATGGGCAAATTAGTGCAACAGCATAGAACTGCTAATTTTTCAGTTGCTTACGACTGCAAATGTACTTATGTCACCCCAAATCACAGTCAATCAAATCGCCAGCTGATGAAAATTAGTTTTGTCAGTCGTAGGTTTGCCAAAATCTTAGCTTTAATTACGTTTATATATATATGAAGAAAGCGTGTCCACGTATGTTTCGAAACATAACACAACTCAAATACGTAAGATGTTGACTTTAGAAACACTAAAATTTATTTGGCGAATATTTCGGCTACTCCTGTAGTCTTTTTCAACGCTTTTTTTTTTATGTCAAGCGTTGACAAAGACTACAGGAGTAGCCGAAATATTCGCATTACCAGGCTTCACAATTACCATTACTGCACCGCTCATCACCATTACTGCTGTCTCTTATACACATCTTGTCTTTAGCATACTTCATAAATAGATTATTGGAGTTACGGTATATAATTGAAAAATATTATATTTTTCATCAGTAAATAGAAATTTTAACATGTGTTTGTTCACTAATACAAGGGTCATCAATCAACAAATAGTTAAAACTTTCTAAATGAAAGTTCCTCTCAAAAAATAATTATTAAGTAGTTCCTCATCTTAAAAATAAATCATCCATATTGATAAAATACCATTCCGGGTCTTATACAGTAATCCATAAATTATGAACCCACTTGTAAAATGGTTGAAGTCAACCTAAAGATTACTGTAATCACAGAAAATAAATGGAAATATGATGACATATACATAGACCGGTAGACCTATGGTAAAAAATATCATGGGCCAAAAAAATGAAACTCTAATTAAGAATGCCATGCAAAAAAAGAACACCACCATAAATTAACCTAAAGAATCGTTCAATGAATTCATACAATCTGCCTGATCTGAAATTTATTTCAATTGAAATGAAGGTAGAACGATAAATTTAAATTTCTCAGGCTGCAAAACGGAAGTAACACTGTCAATATTGAAAGAGAAAGTAATAATAATAACATGAAACCAGAAATGTTTCATACTGTAGTTTTAATGTATTGTATTGACGTCAATGATCCAATTATATAATATTAATTGTGGACTTTAAGAGGCATAATATTGTCATGACCTCTATGCGAACCACAATGATAAATAGGAAAAAACTTTATATATTTTTAATGTGTCTAAATAAACCCCTATTATTTCAACTAAGTTAAGGTTGGCCGTTGACTATGACGACCTCACTTTGTCCTTTATTTATTTACTTTATTTTTAGAGGATTTAAATAGTGCATATATCCAGGAAACTGCTCAAGCATTTTTTTCCCTTGGTGACATTAGATACAGAATCAATCTGTACACAACGTGCAACCTCCTTCACTCCTTGGCGAGTATTGCCGATTATGCGTGTAGTCGGTGCTATGCAGTGGCGACTCTAGGAATCATTCACTTCCTACCAGGTAACCATTTATAGTCTGCGTGAAAAGAGGCAAATGCTGATAAGACCTAAAAAAATTGTTTGTTTGCCCTCCTCACCCTCCTCTAACTCACTGAAAAAATAGGTGCGGCCAAACAAAAAAAAAAACTTTAAAAAGGTTTGCTTTTTTTTTAGCTTTAAAAAGAATGTGATTAAATTTATCTCTATTTTTTGCCAGATGTCCTATTGTGCAAAGTTGTTGTCTGATGTATATTTCCATTCTAGGCCTACATTCATTGCAAAAAGTCAACTGTGGGTTATTTTTAATCCCTCTGATGAGTAATTTTGTTAAAAAAAAAAAAAAAAAAAAAAAAAAAAAAACTTTTCCACCCGCCCCTTTCTTTCATGAAAAAAAAAAAAAAAGCGGAAACAAACAATTAATTTTTTTAGGCCTAAAGTGTCTTGCTGAAGGACACAAGCAGTGTGACGAGCATCGGTCTTGACTCAAACCTGACATTCCAATTGAAAGTTAACGTCTTATACCATGCCACACGCTTCTACTGTTAACAAGGATAATTTCTTCCTGGAATTAAACTATATTTTACAATCATCAGTTAAATAACATTTTTTTATATGATTTAATCAAAAAAAATATCACAGGAAGTGGTGTCAAAATATTTATTCAAGGATAATCAACATGATGAAGAATAGAGGGATTTGACGACGATTGTTTACACGCAGTCACGTGACCTAACTTGGGTATACATAAAAAACATTACAGTGCGATAGCATGGGAAAAGATGATGTTATGGTTGCGAAAACCACCACCCACTGTTTACGTGAGAAGTAAATGGCTAGGAAAGGCAATAGGATTGTTCAAAAGTGCTTATTTACTGTACTCATCCTGATTGTAGGCTTTGAAATTTAAGTGATCCTCCATAAGCCTACAGTATAGCTGGTCCTAACATCGCAGCATAGTTCGCGGGTCAAAGACCGTCATGCATACCTAACCATGCCGTATAGATGCAGGGGCCTAGGCCTATTACATTTGTCGAAAAATCTCAATTTTTGCGGCCAGTATTCTTTACAGCATTAGCAAAACATTAAGGCAAAATGCTTTAAAGTTTAATTTCCAATCAATTTGGTATAGTTTACTCGGAATAATGATGATCTTTAATAGATAAACGTCAGTAACTAACTCTTGTAAATAATTGTTTCATCTTGTATCTCCATGTAAAACACCGCTGTGCCAGTCGACTGTTTATATCCAACACCTAAATTAGGTTGTGTGACGCCCATCGCCAAATTCCTCTATTGGGAGATATAACTTGCTCGGTTTCCAATTTCAGAAGTTCCATCCTACCCGCATATTACAGTACAATTTTTTTCTCGCAACCAAAATGCAACTCTGCAAACCTCATATGTTGATTGGTATTGGTTGCCTGTAGTAATATTAATCCAGTCGAATTATTAAAGATGCAATACATGTTACGCATCATAAAACCCCCTATTTTGGTTGGTAAACTGGTTAATTGTAAGTATTAAAATACTGTATTTTTGTAAATGGACTCTTTAATTGGCTTGTATTGAAAAGAATTTTTTTATAAATTATTATCAATTATTAATGAAAAGTATACAATATTTTATATCTGTTTCTGTTTGGATGTTATTAAAAGTTTTAATTGAATTTTTTAAGGTTTCGGTAATTAACATCATACAAGTATCTCAATCAAGCTCCTCCTTATAGTGAAAGGAAAACCAACCCTGAGCTTCACGATTTTTGGCTGCTTCTGATCAGGCATAAACTTTGACCTGTTTGGACTAGTCATCATCATCTTCACTTAGTCATCCCCATAACTGTAGTCATGACCATACTTGTAGTCACCAATATTTACATTACCAGGCTTCACAATTACCATTACTGCACCGCTCATCACCATTACTGCAATCACCATTAATTACAGTACCGTTAGTCTAGTCATCCCAAACGCAATCGTTGTTATTATCAAGACTATGATTGATCGACAAGGCCCGCAAGACAAAAATAAATAATCTGACATTAAAAGCCTATGTAACACATCTTAAATATTAATTATGAAAAATATTACAATCATATCAATTAATAAACCTTGCAGTGATGGACCTATTAGTATTTTGCAAGTTGTATAACAACGTAAACATGGTAAAACGAAACTTATCAGCTACATTTCGGCTACTGCTGGCCTTGATGGAGAAGGAGAAATATTATTGATGAAATAATAATAATCAAACCTGGTCTAATAATGTTTACTTATGTTAAGTTATGATGTTACAATAGTGTTTTGAATTTTAATTGATTGATTTATTAATTGATTGATTAATTGATTGATTATATATTTACTGGAAAAATTTATGTCACACTTTTCATTTTGATTTGTGCATCTTTTGATTTAATCAAAGATGCACATTGCAGCAATATGAGAATCTTACATTTTATTTTTATCATTTTATACAGTAACATTATTATAAAAAAAATGTAATATTAAAATTTACTATTTTAATTATGTTACTGTATGATTAAAACGATTTCCGTTGAACTTTTAATAAATACAGATGTTTTGCAGTAACTGAACTATCAGCTTTACTCTAATTTGATACACAGTAATTTTGAGAGAGTCATCTTCAATTTATAATCACAACAAAGTGTTTCTCTATCATTCTTGTATTTAAATTTAAAACAAAACTAGGATGTAAGTTGAAATTATAACCTATAACCTACAACTGAAAATCACCATCTTAATTCATAAAACAAAAATAAAACCTGGCACTTATACATAATAAACACTCAATATGAAGAGAGTAATAACAAGGAACAACCATTCTAAATGTAAACAAGTAAATTTTCTAAACATTTATTCATTTGCCAATTCAGTTTGTTGACTTGCTTTACACTACGGCGCCTTTTCTCTATATTTTTTCATTCAGTAATCACACAAGAATAGGTGCTTTCGATTGCACGACGACAAAATGACCTAGAAAGTATTGACAGGCCGGGGAAAAAAATGTTCATGCCTCTAACCAACAAAGGTTGTCTTGATAAATGTTATCTGTACACTATGCAGCCCAACAGTTTATTTTTTTGAATTTTTTTTTCTCCGGGATATTCATGTTGCCTCTGACTTCCGATCGCGCGGTTGTCCACTATCTCCAGCCCTGCATAATAACATCACTAAAAAGTTATCTCAGCATGCGAGAACGTTGCATTGTTGTTGTCTCATGTACGCTAGGATGCAGTTGCACCCGAATCTATATTGTGTACAGAATGTACAATGGTCACAGATAATTGAATCTGTTTAAACTAAGCATGCTTTAATTTATTTTGTTTCTTTGAAATTCATGTACAACGAGTGTACTGTAATAGAGTATCTTGAAAAGAAGCCATGCTATCTTGAAAATCAGCCCCATGGCCTCCTTTTTGAGAGAGATGGACTTCTCTAATTATCAATAATAATAATTATTACTATTATATTATAATGATGACAACAATTTGCTGTGTACTGGTATCTGTCCTAATGGGGCATTGAAAAGAGAGTACACTTTGAAGAACACAAATCAACATTAAGACACATTTTCATATTTATTACGGTATTCAATTATTTTGTGCATTAATGACTTAATAACCAGTTTAATGTCCGTGGCTCCCCATCAACGAGGGTTGGACATATTCATATCATGTCTCGGCTTGATGGCATTTCTCCTTTAAGAGCAGTCCTGTACTAATCAATCAATGTTTAGTTTAAAATTTGCCATCCCGAATGTTATCAACCACTTTTTCTATGGTCGGCCCCTTGGCATCCATGTGTTAATTTCTATTTCAGTGGAACTGGAGGTGATTTTTGTAATATTCAACTCCTATTGTAAAGTCCTACAATAGCACCTACTGGTTTAATTATCAGTCTGAGTCAGTGATATTTAGTTTGTCATAAACATATAAGATCGATTTATTGCTAACTTGTAAAAATTGATTCACAAGAAACTAGGGTTCCAAATGCTTTTAACACATTTAGAAAAATAATGTCATCTCCACTGGAATTCAAACCCAAGAAGTTTGATTAATGTTTGGTTCAGTTATCCAGCAACACAGTAGCTATAGCCATGTTCTCACGATCACTCCTACTGTATCTAATGCAAGTTAATGAGAAATCCATTCAAGTTCGCATCAAATTTTATCGTATGTCTACACGAGAGTTATAGCGGATAGTTATAGCGCTTATACACTGATATAAAAAAAATTAAATTATTTCTATTGATCTCATGATGTTTCAATAAAACGAAGACGACAAAACAGAAATTACATTAGACGAGGTCCTGCCTGGGCTAGGCCTGCTTTGAATTGGGTAGGCAGTAGGCCATCCCAACTATCGAAAAATAAAAGGCAAAATATGTTTAACATCCAATTTTTTCATCTTCACTTGGTAGAGCATTCCAAAAAAGAGAAATAAAACTCTGAGTTTAATATTAACAGGAGATTTTCAGCAGCATTTATAACCCGAGCCTCAAAATGTAGTATGTGAACACGAACATTGTTCATGGTTCTTCTAGCTAGAATT
>NW_022720349.1:185205-192989 GCF_011630105.1 Anneissia japonica | reverse complement strand
AGTTATAGCGCTTATACACTGATATAAAAAAAATTAAATTATTTCTATTGATCTCATGATGTTTCAATAAAACGAAGACGACAAAACAGAAATTACATTAGACGAGGTCCTGCCTGGGCTAGGCCTGCTTTGAATTGGGTAGGCAATAGGCCATCCCAACTATCGAAAAATAAAAGGCAAAATATGTTTAACATCCAATTTTTTCATCTTCACTTGGTAGAGCATTCCAAAAAAGAGAAATAAAACTCTGAGTTTAATATTAACAGGAGATTTTCAGCAGCATTTATAACCCGAGCCTCAAAATGTAGTATGTGAACACGAACATTGTTGCATTCACCATATCTCGTTCAGCCGTTAGACACAGCAAATGAACTACCACAGTATATTGTGGATATCCCAAAAAAAGACATGAAAATCTATATGAAGTTTACAATGAACGGTAATAATATAAATTTGTCCTGTAATGTTTTATTTGGATTACTTTTGACAATTATGAAGTAAAATACAACTCAAACAGGTAATTTTAAAGATGCTTTGGTTGATATTATGAAACAACTAGGCCTAGTAGAATTGCCTCGAAAACAAGACTGTGGTCAAGCTACAGATGTTATTGCAATCAACATGTGGCAAGTCAATTAAAACAGAAAGTTCTATCGGATGAGAGCCTTGCTAATCCGGTTATTTGTCGGTGCTAGCTTGCGGGGTGAAGCGCTTGTTTTCTATCAGGTGACCCCATTCATACGGTCAGTGTCAGCCTCATAACAAGCACTTGTTCAATAACTATGATATCACCGGTGTAACCTGCACCGTCGGAACGACATTTTACTTTTCTGAAGAATGCTTTTCTGAAGGTGTTGTATTATACCAGGCAATAGTCTACAAATAACATCTTTTGAAACAGAATAAAATGTATAAATGGAAAAGGCAAAGGTTAAACAGTGTAAATTAATTACCATCATAAAACATATTCTGACAAAAATATTGATGAGATATAGAAAATAAATGCAATCGGCAATGAATTAATAGTACTGTAGTTGATATTAACGGGTGTAAAATACAGTACAGTGCAATCTGTGAAAAAGTATATGAAAGGTAAAATGTTGTGGTTTGGAAAACAAAACGATAGTGTGAGAAACAATGGATATAAAGGAAAGGCAACATTCATTATTGATCAATAAATTTTAAGTTCAAATGCAAATATACAGTATCTGTACTTCTGTAATTTTCATAACATTTTTAATATATTAAAAATTTATATGTAATGTATACAAAATCACATTACAACATAAAATGTCAGTAAAATGTCTTAACAAATTAATGTCTACAATATGCAGTACTACTGTATATTTCGTCCAGTATGCTAATCTATTAATATCAACACCAGCATCTGTTTATCACCTGTCAACATCACTTGCCAGTATTTGGATAGCTTTGGTAGTACACACTGGAAACCTTCATTATGATTTGCAACTAAAAAGCCATGAACATAGACCTATCAAACTTTTGTCTGTCAGACTCCTCATGTTTGAACACACAGAGCCCAATCACACTTATTACATAAGCCAAGATGTAAGACGAACATGATTTAAAAAATCTAAAATCTGAATGTCGTGCGTATAAGACAACCCTCTGTTTTTCAATCATAGTTTTCAATTTTAAGCATTGTCTTATAGATGAGTATATGGTACCCAAATGTTAGTGGAATGAGAAGCCATAACCGGAATAGAACAATATCTGTTTATCGCACGTGATACCTCTTAAATAGGTTAAATGCTCTTCTATAGAGTTCAATATGAATTGGAAAAAAGCCAGTAATATAAGTGTCAAGCTAATTATAAATTGAAAATCTATCAAAATAACAAACATTATGAAAAATATAATTAGCATTGCTATAAGAACATTAACCCACCAAATGCTAAAGGTCATTGGAATAAAGGTATATTTATGCTGTACACAAAGAAATACTGTATTGACTGAAATATTATTAGCTTTACAGTACAAACTATATTCTTGGTACCAAGCTCAAGACTGAAGAATAAAAATGTATTATTGATTTTATACAGTATAGCAAAGCAAATTTTTGACTAATCCATGGCTCTGGCAAAATAACATCCAACCAGTGGTGCTCCTTCAAAGCATGATGAAAGGATTTTATGAGGCTATTGTAGTACAGTAAACATCTACCAATTATGAACCTCCCATTTGTGAAAACTCTCGATTTTACGAACCAAATTTTAACTACAAAAACATATTATAAAATGTCTTTAAAAATCTTCAGAAATACAGTAATTTAAATTGTTAGATCAGTTAAGAGAGAAATAACCGAATAACAAGAAAAATCTTCGAATAACAACAAAAATAAAATCATTAACTATGATAGTTTGTGTCATTGATTTTATTGTATGATGGGCTTTTTATCATATTGTGTTGTTTAATTGTACAGTATTGTTGTTTTGTAAGTACTGTAAGTCAATTTGCAAATTTGTATTTTTAACATGAGTTTGACAATAAAGAATATAATAATAATTTTAAATAATTATTAATGAGCATTTATAAGGATCAAGAAACACTATATAAAATTAACATTTTCATGACAGTACAGTTTGCAAAAAGCTTAGATTAAAATAGAGCAAGTCTAAGCAACTAACAATAGATTGCAACGATTTTAATTCTGCCTACGTACTTCTTAACTGCAAAAGCATCTTTTGTACTAAAATAATTTGCATAGAACTGGGTTTTATGACATACTGTATTGTAGTTGAAAATGTATGGATTTAGTATTGAACATTTGATATCTGAAGATTTGATCATTTAATGTTGGTACTCTTAATTATCACAGTAATCTGTGGAGTGTGAAATTTGCACCAACTTGCAGAATAAACATTTAGCCATGTCTACTTATTAAAAAGTTGCTCCAAAAAAATGTAATTTAGTAATTATATTTTGGCTACCACAATAATTGCTTAGTAGTCTTAATGTGAAACGAAATCATGTACGTGCCACAGTATTACTTACCTATAAATGTCACTTATTAAATTTTATATATATTAATGTTTTTACCATTAATTATGTGTGATTTTGGACCCTATTGGAAATGGGCTGGACTCCTGCCGTTTGTGATGCTTAATAATACTTTTTACTTTTTCGTTCAAAATCATTCCTATATTGTGTCAATAGGCCTACAGTATGCCAAGCATCAACTAAATTCAATCAATCAATGACCATTTTTAATATCATCAACACCACCATTACTAAATTAAATATTTTCACAAATGCAAAAAATACTGCAACACTTATACAGGAAAAGACTTAGCTGTAAGAATGAGGAAGTCTGTAAAATGCTAATCACTTGAAGAAGTGAATTCCATTGCCTACTGTGGGGAGAGTGGGGTTACTGTAGTTGGAATGCGGGGTTTGTTGAAACACTGACATTTTGGGACATACATAAAATACATATTAGTTCACAACCATGTAATGGTAGGTATTAACTATAGCCATCCACCACGTTGACTATAGGACTGGTGTTTCACTGTTAATTTGGAGGCGGTACAGTAGAGGTATGTATTTTTTAAATTTCTAAATAAATTTTTCATAATTAAACAATTTTGCAATATCTTGATGACGTTCATAGATTAGGTTGAATAGTTTGTGAGTATGAGGCAATAGTACAGTACATATTGAGAAACAAACTTTTTAGTTAAACAGCACACACCACAATGATTGTGCATCCTTAAATAAGCATATAATCAATTACAAAAAACAACTATTTGTTTTTAAATTGGTAATTGTACGTTCTCTAAAAAAAAAACATGAATTGAATACAACATGGAATAATGATTCAATGAACAAATGGAAAAGTTCATTAATTGTGAGGGTACCAGTAAGGAAGATAAAGTATGAGCAATGGCAGTACCGGGGGGGGGCAGTGGGTGAAATGCTCTAAAATTTTGGGCCATTCCAAGAGCCATAAAATCTGTCCCCCATGAACCCCACCTGAGACTTTTGTTCCGGGAACTTTGACTTAGGCTCTAGGGAAACTCTTGATTCAGACCCATTGTCAGAGTTGTTGGATCCCATCACAAAATTTCTGTAGCCACCACTCAATATGGGGTGATATGAATACCAGGTCTACTGTATACTGCACTTACAGTACATACTACTGTACTTAAGAGGAGCTGGCATTATGCATGGGATACAGTAATGCAGCATTATTACCTTTATCATACTTTCCAATTTCACCAATTCAACCAGGAGCCTCCCAAGTTTTCCTGCTAAATCCCAGTTCCCTGAATATTATAAAACTCCTACTGAATTTCAGAAAAGAACCCAAAATACAATACCAAAAACCACTAATTAGCTTTTTACTTAGTGCCAATCATTAAATATTTGTGTCAATTTTTCCATTGTGTGCCAACTTTTCCAACAATATCAGCATACAAAGTCTTTCAGACACCTTGAAAGATCGGAATTCAGTATCTTGAGTATCATGAATTTTGAGTTCCAGGGGCTGGAACGTTTGTTATAAATAATTCATATTTTATTATTGTATTTAACATGGCATGTCATATGGTTATTATAATATTTCTGTGAAAGATACTTTTCATGATTTTTTTTTTTTAATAAGCACATTTTACAAATTACCTAATGGGTTACAATTAACAACAAATTGAGGATATGTTGTTGATTTCATTTCATTTATAATAAAGAAGTGCATTGGGGCCCTAAAAATAACCAAGTCACTATGACAAAAGTCTGGAGCCCCAGTGAGGTTTTGTCACTGAAGAAATTCTATTTTTGATGCTTTGTAAAGTCAAGTAGATAAAATAAAAATAACTACCCTTTTCAACTATATGTTTTTAAATTGTTGATAAAGTTTAAACTTAGAAAGTATTTTCTCTCATCAATAACAACTCTGCATGTATCCTTTAAAAAATTTGAGATTTTACTACTATGAAAATACAAATTCAAGGACATTTTTTTTCCCAGGAAATGACAGTACTGTTGGGGTTAGGAATTAGATGGCTTTCTTAATATACTGGAAAACAACCTGGACTTTCTGTCGGTCTTAACGCTTAGCTGGCTATAATTGTGACGTCACTACTGGTCTATGATTATAGACCATTGCCATACCGCGGTCTAACCAGTTAGCCGTCTTAAATTTTAAAGCTTACTCAGAGGAGGCTTAAAACGGTCTTAAATCATTTTCATCATGCAGGTACTAGACCTGTAGGCCTAGACCGTCAAAGACTAAGAATCTAACGACAAATATTCCGCAAGCTTCTGAGCATCTGTAAAATCCGGTCTACGTTTACTTGTGTTCATTATGATAAATATGCATGTTTGAGCAAGAATAACAGCACCCTCAATTTTATTTTACCAGTGAGTGCTTGTTTGCGTTGCAATACTCAAAGCGGTCTAAGCGAAGACCGTTTTATAGCAATGGTCTTAGCAGAGTGACTTTAGTAGACCGTCTAAGTGATAAAGCCAGATTTATTCGAGGAGTTTAAAAGAGACTGGTTAAAAGAGCTTTCTTAACACATTTAATTTTATTTTGCTACACACGATGGTGTCACCCATCGGGTCAATCATGTGTCAAAGTTGTTTACCATTTTAAAATTTTCCAAAATTGGTCGCTATGTGTTGATATTTTCAGCTTTTTACAAATTACAGTAAAATACATTAATGAGTATCTAAAAAAATAATTAAATATCACGGAAAGTGGATATTAAACATAGGATAATTTCAGGAAACTATGCTAGATTTTTCATGCCAAGATTATGATACGTATCCAATGAACTACATAAAAAGTGACAGAAATGTTACTGTTATTGTTAAAACATGCAACTTGCTATACACATTTATGTAATATCTAAAACTGTAACTAATTGCTCAATTTTGCATTTCAAATGCATTTCATTGTATTGCTGAGAATTAGTAGTTTTCTATGTTAGTTTTTGTCTTTGTCTATGTTTTTTTATAAACAAGTTTGTATTTGGTTGTGACATAACTATCTAAATAGGCCTAGGCCTAGTAACCAGGCTAGGCTCTAGGCCTAGTAGGCTAGGGCTGGCATGCCTAGTACTACTACTGGAGTCTAGTCTAGGCCTAGGGCCCTACTACTACTACTACTACTAGGCCCTAGTACTCATAGGCCTATTTATAGGCCGACCATATAGGCCTAGCATAGTCTTGCAGATTTAGTAATAATAATATAATAATAATAGTGTAGTTTTATATGGGCCTAGGCCTAGCGCACAAATCCATCTAATGTAAGATGCTCAGGGCGCTTGAAATGTATATAGTAGTATAGGCCTAGTAAGCGAAGATTACTAAAAATTACATTGTGTTGTTGGAGCTGTTCAATTACACAAAATCAAGCAGGCATTGGGCCTAGATCAGGCAGCCTAATAAAAGTATAAGCACAGGCTAGACGTAGCCTAGTTACACTGGTGAGTGAGGCCGGGTAAGAACGTGGCTGGCGAGGGTGAGTGTCAAAAAAACAAGGCTTCCGCCCAGCCAGGGAAAAGTCTGGTTTTCTACATTTACAAAGTAGCAATTCATTTTAACTCTACTGATTCCTTTAATAAGCCTGCATAGATAAATAAATATCAGTCACCAACCTGACCAGTAATACCCGTTATAAGAGCAACTTTTAAACAGCTTTTCTTGTCGGCATTCATGCTCTCATCCACGTCGTTCCTGTAGGCTGCCATCTTTCATTCGTGTAAACATTAATGTCAAAGGTCAAATGTGGTTTCGTTCCTAAGATGACGTCAACGGCAGCCAAATTGTGAGCGAAACCTCGGGCGTGTTCGGACAAGTCCAAATGAGACGCTTTCTCAATGACGTCATCCGAAACAAGGGCTTTTCTTGTGACACTCCACCAATGAGCTTCGCTGGGACCAGTCAGGTAGACACATGCCCGATAAAATTAATAGAGTTTTATAATCACAACAAGTATAACTAAAGAGGGAAATGGATTGTGTTCTTCGATTCTCCGTCGATCCAGTTAGGTCTACTACTACTATATAAAGAGAGTTATCGTACAGTACTTCAATTTCAAGCCAATATAGTCTCTCTTTCAAGGAAAGAAAATATTTTTCATTTTCAGTGACAATGAACTCGATAGGTATTTCATACTTTCTTCGTCCTATTGGATTGATGCAGTACGAAGAAGTATTTAAAAATAAAGGATACGACATAGAAAGTGACTTTCCAACACTGAATGAGGAAGATTTAGATCACATGAGGATTGACGATAAAGTGCATCGTCGACTCATTTTAGAAGCAGGTACGTAATCAATAATCGGTTCCTTATTGTTAAAAAGTAGTTTTTAGGCCTATTCATTATTTGGTTAATGGTAGGCTATTTTAAATTTAAGAGATATGATAAGCAATTTTTATATAGGCCTAGGGCCCATGCCGCATTCAAAATGTTTTATTCGCTTCATATACTTTTTAATATGCATAGGCGGCCCTACAGCTATAGACTAATAAATGCGAACGTGTATTTATATGAAATTTACAACAATCTAGCTATAGGAATATAGTATACTGTAGCTCGGCCTAGACTACTTAGTAGCCTATTCTAAGATCATATCATAATTGCTGTATAGAATTCACATATTTTTATACCTAGCATTGATATTTAGATGATCTTTGGTTTCATCAAAGGGATTGCTATTGTGGCCTATATAAAACTTCAGAATGGTGCCAAATATTTAGGCATTTTATATATATGCATCACTGGCTATGCCATGCCTACAAAATAGGCTATATAAATA
>NW_022720349.1:182753-184826 GCF_011630105.1 Anneissia japonica | reverse complement strand
AGAGACAGACATTTATCCATCTATCTGTACCGTTTTTTTGTTTTGATTACTGTATATTTTGCTTGCTACTAAATATCTATAAGTTTCCGGTTCAGACGCACATGGCATGCATTGCACGTAACCTATAGAGCTATTACGCGAAGGCGAAGCCGTTGCAGTAAGTAGTGCAATTCATATCAGGCCATAGGCCTATAGCTATCCTAATACAACCACATTATACAAACAAGATGATGAAATCAATGTGGAACCTCCTTATTAAGACACCGTACTGTAGGATGTTTAACAGTGTGATTACTAATGCCTTGTTAATCGTGAATTTTGCTACGATTGATTGCATCTTTAAAATATACAACAATAACCCGCGTACGTGACTAATATTGACAATTTAATTGGATTCTTATATACTGTATCGAGTAACGTCAACATATCTTCCTCTTTATGAAATCACTGATGGTGCGGAATGTATATGAACATACATACTGTAACGCGTTTGTGGCATTGACTTGGGATTCTTCTGTAATGTTATGCCATGTTATAAAGCAGATATGTGTACTGGACCAGTACACAAATCTGCTTTTAACTCTCTAGACTCAGAATCAAGATGGTCACCCCTCTAAAATGAATGTTCACACTCAACACAATATAGTGAAATTGCAACTAAAAATATCGGCGAGGTCGGTCTATAAACAAACCAAGAGAGAGTTCATAAAATGAATTGAAGTTATTATTGGCAGGCCTAAACAATGTACAATCCGTAGGCCTATTATACAGATGAATAGCACTGTACACTGATTTATACTTTAAATATTATAAATAGATATAAGGCACTATATCATCCTGACCTACATTTCCTTTACGGAGACAAATCCAGTTTCAAAATGAATATTTTGAATATTTATACGTGCATAGGGCATATTGATATGAATTTAGTGTGCCTACTGCATAAGAAAACAATTAATTTGGTTTGAAATCGTAGGCCTAGTACTATAATTTATAATACTAGAATGGGCTCGGGCAATGCATGATTGTGGGTCCTGTCATCGTGTGACTCGACACGGCTAGTCAAGTACTCTAAGCGTTGTCAACGAAATTTCGGTCATAATACTTGAAATTATTTACATGATATTCCCCAGATGATTCTATTGTATAATTTCATTTTTTAGAAGTATGATTATTTGGTTGAAATTAGTCAAATGTCCTTTCACACCTTTAGTATTTCGTCATTAAGTGAGTCATTAATATCATACCATCATACTGAGACGGCATGCAATACGAGGCTAAGGTTTTGATGTAGTCGACAGAATGGTAAGATAAGATGACTCCACTGGGGCATAAATCTAGACTGTTGTCTACGAACTATGGAGCCAAATATTCGATTTGATATGTTAACAATGAATATTACTAAACAAATCATCTTAATTATTCCATTGTTTAATTCTTTTGCTTGTATAGACTTATGCTGAGCCTAGATATAGTTAGCCTACGCCATGACTTTTAGATTTTTAACAAGGCATATCATACAGTTGAGTTATCAGGCCTAGACCAATTATATTAGTAATGTTTCAATTGTGGAGGACATGGTGAATGAATTGATATGAATCGATCTATCCACAACGTAAATTCCGGGTCTAACGATGTTGAAAATATATACATAGTTACGCAATATTTCACGCCTTTTATAGCAAATGGATTTTCCAGCGGACCTAAATTTGTAAATTGGTATATTCATACATGTCTTACATTGTTTATATTGGACAATGACATTTGTGTTTCCTCGTTTCGGCCTAGAACATGAAGAGACTAAAACCGGGGACTAAACGAATGGTGCTAGTACAAGGCCTAGGCCAACGTAAGCTAAGTGCTACTCTGGACTGTTCATCCCTAAAAGGAACTCATCCTGCCCTGAAATAATGCTCTCTGGGATACATTTCCCGCAATCGATACACATTTAAAGCATGTAAATAAAGTATTTGTGATGAATTGAAGAAATGTAAATGGCCGATATTTATTTGGAAAAGGTTTATGCTACGGAAAGACTATGTTACGGTATCGGCTCATAACACTTACACAAAA
>NW_022720349.1:161679-181231 GCF_011630105.1 Anneissia japonica | reverse complement strand
ACATCTAGATGTGTATATATATACAGTATATGTATGTATATAGTGTATATATATGTGTATATATATGTTTATGTATATTATAATATATACATATGTATATGTATAGGCCTATATATGTATATACATATATGCAAGTACAGTCCATTATATGCAAATATTTGTTTCCGCCCGTACCTATTGTGTAATAGAATGCATCAGGCGGTTATTTGAATTTGTTCAACCATAAAGTCTCTGTGGTTTAATGGTTATGACGCTCGCCTTGACAAAATGAGGTCGCAGGTTCAAAAACCGTCAGAGATATTTTTTACACAATTTCTTTATTCATTTATTTATAGGACAACATTCGTTGAGAGCTGTGCTAAAACGATGTATTATCATGTTCTTTATTCGAACACTGTATTTACCTTTATTTGATGATTTACAATACTTTTTATTATATTTATATAGTGCATATATATATATATATATATATATATATAACATATATTACGTGCAATATATTATATCATATAATATATTGTATTATAAACAGAATTTTAGCTCATGCTTCTAATGGGCCACAAGCGTCTTCGACGGATACTGTTGAATTTTCCTTTATCATTATCATCAAATTATCATTATTATTGACATCATCAATATTAATAAATTCCCGCCTTTTATTCATAATGAAGTATCCTAATAATTTAAAATATTTGATAACCTCCAATACATTTGCAGGTGCAAATATTTATTATATTTCATAAAATAAAAAGTCCCAAGGCAATATTAAACATAATTCTGAGTCACAATCTCGGTAATCCTTTCAAATACAAATCGGTAATTGGTTGAACGACCTTAAAATCATCGAACTTCATCGTCTGTCTTCGACCATTTAAACCGTTAACGATGTTTCAATTAATTAACATCTCGCCTGCTTACTCATCAATATATTAGTCATATTGGAATCCCACTTCATAGCCGGTATTGCTTTATCTATTGTTCACTGATTAGGCGCCCAGGTAGCTTGAGTATTTTTTTGTCAACTCCTTTAAATAACTATTTTCTACGTGGCGGAATACTGATATAGTTAAACTAATTTAATTTGTAACTGTATTTTGTTTGTATTGTAAATCATATAAATGTGTTACAATACTTACTGTTATTATTATTATTATTATTATTATTATTATTATTATTATTATTATTATTATTATTATTATTTTATTATTATTATTATTATTATTATTATTATTATTATTATTAGTGTATCATTATTATTTTCATTATTGCAAAAAATATTATTTGCAAAACATTCACATATGACATCTGCATCCGGTTTCGATGAATTCAAAACTAATACTGTAACGAGATTTTTTAGAACGCATTGAATGCCATGACATTACTATTGTTTGATCACTGAATAGTCACGTGTGGCGTTCTTACCTGTTAATATCATAGGCCTATATCTAGACACATGGGCATTCAACGGATTGGTGGACATACAGTATATTATCAACCAAATTGATATAATATATTAATACTGTGGTTTGCATTGAACTACTTAAATAAAGAATAATTATAATAATAAACGTTTTTTTAAAGCATTTATACAATTTTACTGTAAAGACTTATGCCACTAGGCCTATTTGTTAGAAGATGCAATTATACCGTGCTGTATTTCAGGCATAAGCGCTATTTGCTTTCCCAGACTTTATAGAGTAGACCCTGGTCGACAATAGGCCTATGTGTCATCGTAACATTTCAGAGCTCACCTACAGTAGCTTTCAATCGCAGTGCCAACACGTGGTAGTATGGGATAGTGTGAGTAATCGAAAACGAAAACAAAATGTTTCTCTGAACAACTATTTTAATCAATCAATGTTGATACTCATTCTTAGTTTATTTGACACTTGACATAAATATGTCATTATTTAGAGATATACATCGTCTGTCAGAAAACATTGTAATTCTTCAAATTCAATTAAAACATTGAAAACCTTCTTCAAATGGATAAAATAAATTAATTAATGAATTTCGCCTGCTTCATTTGATTAATTTAAACATTGGAAAATTAAATACCCGAGAAAATTTAATTTCATTTACGGCTATGCACAATAAAATAGGAAAGATATACAATACGGTAATTAAAATTCTTGCTTTTCAAATTTACTTTATTTCTATATTATCATTTGTCCAAAAAGAATTTTGTTAATAGCTTTAAAAGCAAGGACTTTTGTAGCTGAATTACTTTTCAGATTCAGATTGAAATTACAGTACCGTACTTTATTTTGTCCAAAAGGAAATTGCAGTACTGTAGGTACAAAAATACATTACAGAAAACACTGAAATACAACAATGAAACGGTACACTAAAATGTTTTTGTAAGTACCTGAGCCTATTAAAAACAGTAAGTTAAAATTTATATCTAATGGTTGTTGCTATTTCAACATAATAGAGTACGAGTACAAAGGAATTATGATAGCGGTATGCAGGTTCTGGTTTAGTATATGTAATACAAATATTTTATATTTTCAAGTTCTTTTAGATCGAGAGTGACGGCATCTTTAACAGATACGCACATTTTTTATTATTGAGAGGTTAAAATGTTTAAATTTGCCTGTATTCCATAAAACCTCCATTATTATCTATCGCCAACTTTTGCTTTTGGCAACGATGATTTGGTCTGTCGAATCGAAAAGTCATCCCGGTTGCGTCGGCACAGCCACTATGATTTAGAGTAACCATTGCACACAGAACGCTGCAAGCTACAATGTAGGGACGTTTTTTAGAAACGATGCTTAACATTTTGTGTGTACTGTAATAATTTTGTAATTGTTTTTGGTATACTTTAATAGCCATCAACGACTTAGACGCACTTTCTAATGAGCTAGGTGGGTGCTATTTTTTAAATAAAATACAGTATTATCAGTAATTGCTAAAATAAATCAATTAATAAAATAAAATAAATAAATAGACTTATACATTTAACCTGCATTATAAAGAACTATTGGTATTGTATTTTTAAAAATATGCAATATTTGCAATTTAACTGTATAAATTAGAACAACTAGAATGCGCTGACCCAAAATCATTTTGGAAATTATAGGATGAGCTTATTTCCTTTAAGAAACAAGACTCTAAAATCAATATCACTCCCAAAGAATGGTGGTCTCATTTTAATAATCTGATGAATAAGCATGGCAACCACAAAAACCCAGCATTTGAAACATTTATTAATAACTTTTCCACTTTTAACAGTCAACTTAAATATAATAGGCCCTAGGCCTACTTAATGCTAACATCACAGAGATGGAGGTACTAAGTGCAATTAGCCGTCTTCAAAACGGTAAAGCGGCTAGTCTTGATGGAATTAGGAATGAAATGCTTAAAACCTGTTCTAAAATATTTAGTCCATCCCTTTCTTTTTTATTTAGCGAAATCCTTCGTTCTGGTAATTTTCCTGACACAAGCTCCCTAACCCCTATACACAGAAAGGGTGACAAACATAAGCCGGCTAAATATCGTGGTACTGCTGTAAGTAGCAATTACCTATGTAAACTATTGTGCTCAATCTTTGCCAACTGGTTAAATGTTTTCGTTTAAAGTAACAAATTGATACCAAAAAAACAAATTGGATTTATAAAAGGTGCTAGGACTACCGTAGTGATCACATTCTAGTTCTTAAAACAATTCTCGATTAATACATTAACAAAGGTAGCAAGTCATACTTATTTGTCTGTTTTGAAGACTTCAAAGCTGCCTTCGATACAGTATGGCGAAATGCACTTTTTTGATAAACTTAACAACATGGGTATTAGCGGTAACTTTTTAAATATTTTTCGTAATATGTATACAAATGTCTCTTTCTCCATAAAATGTAATAATAAGATTACAGATACGTTCTATGGGCGTTAAACAGGGTTGCGATGTAAGTCCGCTTTTATTCAATCTTTTTTTCTTACATGATTTACCTTCAATATTCAACGCCGCATGTGATCCGGTTAGCCTGAATGGTTCTCCCCTTTCCTGTCTTTTATACGCGGATGATCTTGTGATTATATCACGTGTTGGACTGCAAAATGCCTTAGATGAATAGAGGATGAATTTCAATTTTAATAAACTGCACTCAATATTGTAACCATGAAACACTTTATTTTCGAACGTTAGGGATGGTATAGAACTTTGATAGCTTAAATGATTATGATAAATTTATTAATCTCATGAGTAGTCAAGATTTTGACATTTTGCTGCCACTCCTCAAATTCACACGAGCTGTTTTTATGGAGAAGAAAGTCTCTGGAATTTAGTGCTTCTTGTGTTGTCTTATTGTAATTGTATTTCTTTAATGTTGTTTTATCAAATGTTTGATGTATCAATAAAGTAACCAACCATTAAAATGTTATCGATAGTAATTATATGCATCCATAATTTAATATTCCTCAAGTATACGTTGTTGGGGATGAATTACACTGTCAGTCAGTACACAGACAATACGTGTTCACCTATTTAACTTTCAATTCAAGGCTGAGGCTGATGTACGGTATATGAGCCGTTTAAATAACCAGCCGAGGAAAATATAGTTGCACAGACAGTTGCATTGTGGGTGGACAATACATTGTGTTGCTGCATTCGGTCAACGATTTACACAGCCCATACGCATAGCACTGGCATTATATAATTTTAATCTTTAATTATACTTTTATATATCACACATTTTAACCACTTTTAACAATGATATAGGCCTGTTATAGTTTTATGTGATCTGATACGCTATGTTGTTAGTCTGCTTGTGATCTAGCTAATCGAATTTCAACAAACCATTTTTTATTTAGGCCTACAGTATATGAATTTTAGTTAGGTTTTGTAAGAAGTGCTCCATTACATTAATTACTTCATGGATGATTTATTATCATTGTTAGTTTTTGTAGTGTCAGACTTTCTCTTTTCTAAAGGTTTTAATAAAATAAAATAAAGTAACCTTAAATTAACCCCGAATCCGGATACAAATGTCATGATCCAAGACGTCTATACTTTCATGTGAAATCAAAGGTCTCAGATAACTGATACCGTAGAATGGTTAATAGTGTCCATGGTTATTTCTGTATTCTAACTATTCAATAGATGGCTGGAATGTAAACCTTTAAAGTGCTCAATATGGCCTTTTCTTTGTAGTAACGGCGTATAGTGGCGCTCATACCTCTATCATGAGCTGTAACATTTACCGCACGGCAATAAATTCTAGTTCTCCGGGCGCGTACAGATATTGCTATCATCCCAGCCAATCAAATATGGAGAGCTCAGGATGATTTAATCTTTTTACTTGTTTGTTTCATTATGATGAATCGAACTCAAATTAACCTTGTTACTGATTCATACATCCATCAGATTCTTAATAATAATCTTAGTCAATCATTCTTAGGTACTCCATAAGAATCGTAGAATGTGAATTTCCTATTGCCGATTCTCACGCGCAGGTGCAAAGCACTTTTCTCTCGGTCCCCGTGCGTAATTACCGTGACAATCGGCTGCTATCGTGTGAATTATAATCGACGACAAATTAAATCTAGGCTTTCATTGTTAATTTATATCTGAATGAAAGTTATCCAAACGATGTTTGCGTATGTCAAGAGTTCAATTACGAATATGCAATTTAGATTTCTAAGGCTCATTATATTTATAAATTTCACTGCACGCCGGATATTAGGCGTGTGTTTCCACCATGATTTATATCTGATTTGTGATAAAACACACGTTAAATTTTCAGATCCAAAACACTGTAATTTCATACTTTATGTGTATCAATGTAGCGTATACTTATATTACGCTTCATTAGCAGTATTAAATTTAACAGAGCTCGAAAGGCAGTGTGAAAAGATAAAGATCCACGCTTTTTTATATTTTTGTATAGGCCTAAAGTACTAAAGCTTCATCCATAGGCCTAGGACTACTTATTATCAAATTTTCTTCGACAAAAAACTGTGCCCATATATAGGCCTAGTCATGATGTGATGTGCATGGTCGTGATGTGTTGTCCTCATGACTATATTTAGGCATGTCACATGTTATTGTCACATAAAACTTAGGCTATAGTCTGGACAGCCCTTAACATTAACAATCACATTGATAAGGACGACAACGAAAACGTCGGCCACTGGAGTTACGCATAGGGTAATGAAAGTTGCTTATCGTTGCCAAAGACTGCTTTATTTCATAGCATGGTAAATTTATCTGAAAACTATCTCATATTAGAGTTTTTTTTACTAACTGGGGATAACACACAGTCTTACAAAAAGGCAAATACAATTACAGTACAAGCATAGCAGACTTACAAATAATTATAATTTGGGTTTATTTTATTTACATAAAAAATATAAATATAAACATAAAATCACTCATTTGCAGCAAGAGCTTAATTAAGAGCAAAATTATTAGTAAAATATTATTAATATACTTTAATAATATAACGGGTGAAGTCAAATTTTATAGGTGTTTGTAACCAATTTTATCGATTAATTTAGCTACAATTATTATTATTTATTCATGTATGTGCAGTTATCCACTTGTTTCAGCAACTTTTTAAATTTTTTTTTTCAAATGTTATTGTTACGACATGTATTTGATTCGTTCATATGTCATATTAAAATTTAATATCCATCATCTTTAGCTGTCTATTGGTGCGTGTATCACTAATTACGCTGAGTAGCCTGGGTAATCAGACTCGGGGATTCCCCACATTATGTGCAGTTATGTCATTATGTTTATCGACTCTAGTTTGACGTAAAAATATTGACAGTGAATAATATTTTTGAATGCAATAATGATATGAATTTGGATATTGGTCAAAGGAAATAACGAAATAGAAATAAATGTTTGTGCTGACATAAACGATAATAGGTTTATTGCCTACGGTGTATACCAGATCAGACGGAGGTCCTAGTAGGGCCAACTTGGCGTAAAAACATGTTAATACGTCTAATCTACCTCCCTCTCTAGGCGTTGTCAGGCAGTAAGTATACTGGAACGTGAATCCATTCTTGTGGATAAATAGATAATATAAATGCCATATAGGCGACCATTTAAATTATCTCGTTCAAACGTTTATGCTTTCTATTATTTATATCAATTAGTCTATATATAATTTTCCTAACAATGTGTACCTACTTCCGACCACAATACTTTTCTTTCGTATATCGATTAAATTACGATATTCATTAGATATAGTTCTCTATATCAATTACTCAGCTCCAGGACGCAGAGATATGGAGCCAAATGATATGATTGTCTTACGTGCCTACATCATGATGTCCACGTTCATAAACATACCGGGCTGTCCACTCTTGATTGGTTGTGGCACAGCGCGTAGCCTCATTACATGTACCCGCAGTGAGAATGTACTATCGTTCAGTACAGGTACAGGTAGTAGACATACGCAAGTACACTTAGTACAGTAAATAGGCCTTCAGGTCGTAATCCATTGCCGCGGACCTTATGACAACCCGTATCATGAGTACTATTGATTCTATAGTACGTTAAGGATGCGGTGCCAACACTCTAGAGAAAGAAGGTGCCAGCGATGCCTGATCGTCTGATTATTAGTGCAAATCAATACATATCACCCAACTGACGACATTATTTGCTGATGAAATATTTAATACAAATTACACATAACTGTTGTAATGAACAAGGTTTCATATAACATATGATAATACTATGTTTTAACTACTATATTTATAGAGGGCGGCGCGACTCTTCCAACTTTACTAGTAATCAGGGGCCCTTTTAATAAATAAAGAAAATCGAAATAATAAATGATTTTCTCCCCTGCTGTGTCCGTTTTAGACAAAAACCAGAGGAAAGTGTGCTTGTGCTATTATGCATAGAACTACATTATAGAGATAAATAATATAACGAGGATGATGAATATGATCATGATTTTATTAAATATACGTAAGTAATATGAATCTGAAGGTATTTATAACTAATTATCTTTCTGAAAAATAATATTAATGATAGGCCCTAATAATTCTTATTAATGAAAATAATATTATAACGATAACAATATTTAAAACAAAGTAATAATAATAACAATAATAATAATAATGATGATGATGATGATGATGATGATGATGATAATAATAATAATAATAATAATAATAATGATGATGATGATGATGACGATGATGATGATGATGATGATGATGATGACGATGAAAATAATAATAATAATAAAAAACCAGCGTCTACACCTCCACATTGCACCACCAGCAACCCTAACCGTGTTTACCCTATGGGGTTTTGGACAGTACGGCATTGTTCTTGAACCAGAATGCGTTTAGATGATTTCAATTCATTTTGTTGATTATTCGCGTTTGCAATGCGTCAGTAATACATATTGCCACACGCTATTAAGGTCAGTCTTCTCCGCCTATACTGCTTGAGTTAAACCCGTTTAATTACACATTTAGTTACCGTAATGATCTCCACTCAACCTAATAATCCTGGTGATTTTATAATGTGTGTGCTGTAGTATCAGTACCGCAATAAGCTATGAATAGTTCGATTATGACCTTTCCATGAAATTACAACGTTTGTCCGATAATCTAATGTTTAACCAGATTTATAATACAACAGTTCAATTTTGTTAATGTCTTTTTTTTCTTACGTTATTTTAAACTTAAAATTGTTGTTGTTTATATTGATAGGCCTATTACTTAATATTGCGATATTATTTTACATTAACATTATATAATTAATAATATAATTATTTTATTTTATTTCAAATTTTGGAGTAGGAATAAGCTAAGGACTTTTTTTTTTTTTTTTTTTTTGCAAAAGAAACAAAAAAATATACCGAAACTTTCTAAACCCCATCCAGACAACTTAAACATGAAGAATTAAATGGTTTAATTGTTTATTGTGAATTTTAATCCTCAATGACACAATCAATACCGAGCGATTTGAATAGGGTTTGCAGTAATTTTTCAGATGCTTGTGTGTGTTTTCACGTTCTTTTTTACCACAAAAATGTATTCTATTCATTATAACTTTTTATTGGAATGCTTAGTAAATTCTACAATACATTTATCATTCATCATCCATTCAAAAGATTGTATGAGGTTTTCGCGGTGTGTGTGTGTGTGTGTTTCAAAGGATTGTGTATAACCTGTCTCTTATACACATCTAGATGTGTATAAGAGACAGATATATATATATATATTAAAGTAGTTTATTTAGCTGGGACGGGTTTCGTCGTATTAGTTCATCGATCTTATCGAGTCATATAAGAACTGTAACAACAAATATCCTGCAAATAACTAGAGAGGAAAGGTTTGATACTAAGACGACTGCACCGGCTAAATGAATGTCAGCTCTTCCTCCTCTATATATCTATCACATATCCTAACATACACTCGAATTAATATGCTTTTCCTGTCTTCGGCCTCTCCCTAAATGTTATCTTTATTATTTTAAAAATATGCAAAAAAAAATCCCGAACACTGTGCTTCTTCCATTAACTAATTGCCATCTTCCCTAGTTCTATAATTTTATTTGAATCTAGGCAGAAATTCTTTATCATTCCTTTTCTTTCAAAAATATTCCAGAACCCATATCACCCATTACGACTCGCTTCCCTACGTCACTCATTCACTAAACTTCATTGCGTCATTCTCGCCATTCTTCGTTTCTTCCTTTCCTTGTTAGTACCTCCCGTCTTCATTCATCATTCTTGCCGCGCCCTAAGTCTCGCTACGGACCTGGTCTATGATCCCGCTAATATTACCCCTCAGATATTGAGGCAGCTCTCTTAAAATAAAGTTTACTTAATTTAACTTGCTTCTGAAGAAGATGGCAATATTTATTTAAAATGTAGGCCTAATCTGACATTTTTGTGATTGCGGATAATTGAATCTAGGATCTTGAAAAAGCCAGAATAGACTGTGTCAAGAATAGTTAAGTTAGTTCATATAATTCTACCAGTGTTTTATTTATTTATTTATTTATTTATTTTATATGCCAACCAGACTGACACGGCTACATCTTTTCTTACATGGAAAAGATAAAATGTTTGTCTTTTTCACTTATTTTTAGTTTCACATTTTATTGAATGATTTACGGTATATTATTTCCTATTCATTCTACCCCGGGTACGCTTACTCTGCGCCGTCCTAATCACAATTCATCACGATGGCAAATCGAGCAGTATCTATTCGGTACCCCTCCCTTCCCTCTGAAAGTTCATAAAAACTATTGCTTTTGCAAAACCATTCTCCATTTTTTGTGAAGTCAACGAATGTTCTGTACTTGGTTACATAAAAATGATTGCATTATAATTGGTCATAAAAATCTATTATTTTAAATACTGCATAGGCCTATTATTATAAATAAGCATTTTCATGCATAGGCCTATGCAAACATGTACAAATGTGTCTACCCCTCTCCCGCAGCGTACTTGTTTGCACGCTTGTAAAAAATGTTGGATATTTGTGAACGAACCCTTATAATTGTACCGTACTGCCGGCAATTTGTAATTATTATTTTTTCTTATTCTTTTCTGTATTCAGCTAAAACGTTTGAGCCGTCGGAGCATTTCAAAGTGTTTCTATGGCTACGGGAAAATGGGCTGGATTACTATTTTGTGAACTTTATGAACTGTGACATAGATAACATACGAGCAGCGACAGACTTAGAAGTGAATGATACCAGTTTACACGACCTCGAAGTACACCTGCCTAGCCACCGAAAAAGACTCCATTTAGCAGGTAACAACGAAATTGTTAATTTATCTTTTTTATAACCTATTATTTTGCTGCATCAATATTGATGGTACATTATTTTATTATATAATTTATTCATTTAGGTACAAGGTTCAAGGATTTTGTTAACTGCGAATTTATACAAATTTATTGGAAATTAATTTAGTCTTATGTAATATTAATAAGTCTATAGAATCCCTTTTACAAGAGAAACATAATGCTTACATAAACTATGTCTGGCTGAATGATTTTATTCTATTATTTTGTTGCAATAATATTTATGGTGCATTATTTTATTATATAATTTATTCATTTAGGTACCAGGTTCAAGGATTTTGTCAACTGCGAATTTATACAAATTTATTGGAAATTAATTTAGTCTTATATAATATTAATATGTAGCATTTCTTTTAGAAGACAAACATAATGCTGTGTTTGGGAGTGAGTATGATTGGATAGCCTATGAAAACCAATTGTGGGCGACACGGGAGGGAGGTGTTAATTGTGTTCCGTTGCAGCAACGTTAGCAAGTTAAGACTGTAAAATGTAAAAATAGAGTGTGGGTGATTTAAACACAAAGCTCAACCCAATTTTGTCCCGCTCTTTTCGTGACACATTTAAAAGCTGAACGTGTTTAGCATTTAATGTGTTTAGGTATTTGATATTATGTCAAATACTTGAACAAAGTTTATGCTAAACACGTCTTGAGGGACCTAAACACATTTGGCCAAGCCTAAACGCGTTTCGCTTATAAACTTCTCACCAAAAGTGGGACAAATTGCGTGGACCTTTGTGTTTAAATACTCCACGCTTTTTTTTTCACAGTGTATAACGTTGCATTAGGTTATGCTTCTATCCTAGGTCTACACTCTCTTTACATCAACATGAAATAACAATTAAAAAATCATCGTTAAGGAGTTGAATAGCTTAGTGGTTAAAATGTTTACCTTCTAATCCTAGGGTCATGGGTTCAATTCCTGTGACAGCAAAACAACTCCAAAAGAGACTTCGCTGATAAAGGCATCACTACTTAATTTATTTAAACCGACCTTCTAGGATACACTGGAGGGGTCACTCACTATAAATATTGCCCAGAATATATGTTGTGTAAATTATGTTAATGAACAAGTACATATATTAGTTTAGGTCAAGTGGAGCTAGAAAAGCCATATAAGCCAACCGTGTTTTTTTTTTTTTTTTTTTTTTTTAACTGCGTTCAGGGGACTATATAATATGAGGTTTTTTTTTTTTTTTTCTTTTTTTTTTTTTGTCTGGTGTAGGCTTGCATATTCTAATTCACCACACGAACTGAATATTGTGGAAACATAAGATAGTTTTAAATTAAAGACAAATGTAGGCCTTGTATTTCTGAGGATAATTTTCAATGAATGTTATATTTTAGGCAAAGCATTTACATATCGTTTCATTGTCAAACAATAAACCACACGATCGACGCACGCATGCGTTAATATTATATTTGTGACGGTTTCAGGCATCGTCAAACTCGTGGATCGTAGACTACAATACGTTCAATCTAGGCCAGCTCGTTGACGATCGATAGAGTGTGTGTTTTAAGAATTGTATTCAGCCTGTCGCAAAAGCCTGTCGCAGAAGGCTTATCATTTTCAGCGAGTGTAGGCCTAGATGATTTTATTTTGCGGCGCTCAGCTGAAATTAGCTTAGTAAGCGTGTATAATTTTCAAAATGGAATGGCCAGGATGTTTGAGTTTTCAGCTGGCATTGATGGACTGACTCGAAAATCACAATGCGTCAACTTATGCGAGCCAACACTACGCAAAAATAGGCCTATCGCTTTTGCAACGATATTCAACATAGAAAGAAAATTGATGATTGTTTAGGTCATTAGGATATCATACACCGCCAACGTGCTTACTAAGCTACAACGGAGCATGCTTTTTGTAGTCGATAACAAAATATGAATAAAATAAATAATATATATGTAAATATAATAATAATAATATATTTGCTGGTTCAGTATCTCGATTGACGTCACTGGTCATGACATTTAGCAGCTTCCAATATTCATCATAAATGCTTTACCATGGAAACAAAAGGCCATCGAAAGGACGAGGCCGAGAGCTGAAATGATCAATATATTTAGTGAATAGTTTCATTACGTTTAATCTTATTCTAAAAATATAGTTTTGTAGCGATTAGGAAAGTGCTGATTAATGTAAACTGAAGTTGATTAACAGTCAGAATCGGTATAGCATTGTCATTGTTAACTTTGCATTTATGGCGCTGTGTATTTCGACTCTTCAACTTGTTTCTTGGAAATGGTATTAACATGAACAGCAGATATTCATATCATATTCATATCAGTGTCTAGACGCGTACAATATTTAGTAACATAAAAGGCAAATGAATACTAAATGGGATAGGTTCACTCCGCTAGGACATATTCTACTAGTGGTACCGTAATTCTAGGAAACGTTATTTAATTGATCATAGGCATATGCTTATATTTGCATCAAACTGACAACTAATTAAAGGAATGTAGCCTCATAATAAAATTGTTAATAGAGTTATCATTTTGTATAATTTTGTTAATTAAAAAATGTCAATAAAACGACAACAAATAATGAAGAAAAACGAATATTTTATATAAAAAAAACTGGAGAAGGACCTAATTATACATAAGCTTATAGGTCAACATTTTACACAACTATTAAAAATACAATTAATACAAAGTCAATATTGCAGTTTAACTATAATTTACAGTGAATCATTTCATTAAAAATAATTCACTGTAAATGTATTTATTTTTTAAATGTTTACATACATAGGTCAACATTTACACAATTAATTAAACAAATATAATTAATAAAAAAGTCAATATTGCAATATTAATAATGATTTACAATTAATTATTGCATTAAAAATAATTAAAATAGACACATCAAAAAAGATGATGATTATGGTATTGAAGATAAGGCCTAAAAGATATATATATTTTTTTTAATGATAGAAAAGAGCGGGTGGAAAAAGCTCAAGATTCGAATTCACTCACATTGTTTTTTATTTCTAACAAAAAAACTAAAAACCTCTATTTAAAGATTTTTTTTTACTTTTCCGCCCCTATTTTGCTCAGTGAGTTAGGACAGGTGAAGAGGGCAAATGAACAATTTTTTGGCCTAATGGCGATAGTTATTATGATAATAAGATGATAATTATCGTCGTCCATTATCAATTCATTACCACAATCATTCTTTAGGTGATAATGATGGCTGATCATGTAGCCTGGTCTTTTGTGCTAATAACAACAATTCTCCGATGGTAGTCAGATGAGGCGTTTCCACGAAGAACGATGCAACGAGGTGCACCCAACGGATCGTTTTTAATGATGACCATCCGTTGAAACGACTGTAATCAACAATCAGTTGACGGCATCGCGTCGTTAAGCGCTCACAGAGAGCAGAGTGCGGAGACAGATTCGTCGGTCGATTGTCGTACGGCCTAGTGTTGGCCCAGCTAACATCGGTACATTGGTTTTTGATGAGTAATCATTATTTGTTAGTCTTATTCAACAAAAACAATATTTGTAGAATGGAAGCATGTTCAGAAGCCGCAGTGGAAACGTTTGGTAAAGGGGAAGTGATCCCAAAGTAGAGGGCTTCAATCACGCACCGCTACATGACGAAAACCGGCCAAATCCGGCGGCCTCCAATTCCAACAATCCCTGATCGGAGGGGTCCAAACAGAAGGGAGACCTGAAGTCCCGCATGAATAGGTAGGCCTAGGCCTAAACTGTGACTGATCAGAAAACATTGTGTTAATGCATATAAAGAAAGAAATGTTTATGATTAAAGAAAGTGTCATCCCTGCAGCGCTTTTCTAAATAAAAAATAAAAAGTGAGAAGAGAATTGCGAGAAATAACTCGGTCGGGGACTGCATAAACACTCTCTTTCCCTCCCTCTCCTCCTCCCCTCTTTCTTTTCTTGCATTTCTTTCCTAACATACAAAAATCTGCATATAAATTATATATTTTCTGCCAAAATGTGGGTTGGGGGCGGGCCTACTGGCCTCCCGGTTTCGCCCATCCTATTTGACCATGGAGGAATAATTTGACCAACGCACTGCTGCTTAGTACATTCAATTATTCACGAGTTTTATAACCGTCTTAATTCAACATTATCTGACTGACAGAATGAAGGTTCAGAAAAAAAAATCACAGTATATACACTTAGGTGGCTCCATCTTGCCTTTAGGCTGCTTTACTTAGGTTAACAATCTGTTCGAGCGTTTCATTGTCAATTACGCTATGCCAAATCCATTCGTTATTATGCTGAGATTTAATATGACAGAAAATATACACAACCGTATGTTTTTCTTAGCCTCGTGTCAAACGTATGCGTAATATTCACTGTCCCTGTTTTCACAGGTCAAATGGCCGAGCTATTTCTGCCATGATAGCTTAATTTGACGTTTATAGACCAGCTAATCGACGATTTTCGCTGTCATTACGCACGTACAAGTAGGTCTAAGTCACATTCTAAAGGCTGAACTAAGATTTTTCAAAGTCAAAAAGCACTAAAGGTTTGCGTAACGCGTTTTTCCGATGCGCAGCAGAGACACAACTCGAGCACATAAAACCCCGTGAAAGTTTACTGGCAGTGCAGTTAGCACTGCCAGTAGAAGAACGGTAATGCTAACTGAAGTCAATATATTTATAAGGTTTAGGCCTATATAATGCGCCAAACTTACATTACAAATAATAATAATAATAATAATAATAATAACTAATGTAAGCTACTTTATTTATCCAATTGAAATGTATACATTCATTGTTATACATATACATACACATACAATTATAAGATACATTCTGTTATTTTGTATTGCTTGCAAACGAGACTACGAAAAGTACATTATTTGTGGTTCAATTTATTAAAACACGTGTCGTCAGTGAAAAGCGAAACTTGTTACGACTGCCAGTAGACCTCTACACGATCGCTATATGACTTAGCGACTTAAAATAATACACATTATCGCTCAGTCAGCTAAACTGGTGGGGCCACTGTGTGTGCGCTGAACCGTGGAGATCCCCGGTTCAATCATTTCCATCGCTCATGCTCTCCTTGTGTTTTAGCTGGAGGGCTGAAATGCAAGTTACGATAGTGCACCGTCTTTCGGATGAGACGTTTAAGCAGTGGGTCCCGTGTGTATTATGGCCCATTAAAGAATGCAGTACACTATTCGGAAAAGAGTAGGGGGATTGTCTCCCGGTGTACTGCCCAATCACCACCCAGAAAGACCCCACTGCTGGGGTGGAGGGGGTCGGGGATGCAGACGGTGTGATCGCACCCCACTAGATTGTATTAAGAAAAATAATTTTTGTATTGTATTGTTGATATGAATTACTGGTAAGATTTTTAATGTATGAGAGTGCAATTTCCGTGCATCTGGAGGTCCCTATTCTCAAAATTTTCTCACCCCTGCCAGAACCGCCGAATCCAGCATCTGCCCCAGCACTGGAAATAAGTCTTCTTCAGACTTTCGGGGACTCACCCTTGATGTTTACACCGAATAAATCCATCGCTTTAATAAATTATAGTCAATCACTGACATTGTGCTGGTGTGTTCCGAAATATGCCTTTTACATAATGTAAACTTTTTAAATGATAGGCTTAACGATTGTGGCGCCATGTTTATCATTGCCAAGTACAGTTAAACACAAATTAGCATAGTTGTACGTCTTACATTACGCAACGCCTGCGGAATTGTTGTGACTAATACCAATACATTAATGTATTTATTTTCATGCTTTTGCACATGCGAGGAACAACGCTAGCTATAGATGCATTGCGAATAACAGAGGTCAATATGATACGCCTAATCCAAAGTATTTTAATGGCATGATGGTATCACGAAAAAATAGTTATATATATACACCTGTCTCTTATACACATCTAGATGTGTATAAGAGACAAGCAGATGTGTATAAGAGACAGCATATATATATACATATATATATATATTATATAAAGAAAAGTCATTCTGTAAATGTAGAGATCTTAAGCCATCTTCTCATGAATGTTATATAGGCCTACTTTATGGGCATTTAAAAAAAGAGGAATCTGTCCGTGTGAAAAAAAAAATGTTGTCCCCATCGGGACTAGAACCCGGTTCCACTTGGGCTTCGTTGGGAATACAAATAATAGATGCAACTGAAAGTGTCACGCTCTTGTAAGTTGTATGCGTGGAACAAAGCTAATTGTTAA
The DNA here is from genome assembly GCF_011630105.1 of Anneissia japonica. Classification (NCBI taxonomy): domain Eukaryota; kingdom Metazoa; phylum Echinodermata; class Crinoidea; order Comatulida; family Comatulidae; genus Anneissia; species Anneissia japonica. Next base: position 164,255 of record NW_022720349.1, on the reverse strand, counting down.
TGCATTGCAAATAGCAGCGATCATTATGATATAATGAAAAACATAAACTTCAATGTGCAAGACGAAACTAAAATAATGATAAAAACGGACACATTACGATAAAATTTTACATTCTTTATGGAAAATATATCAAATATAGCCTACATCGTTATCTATGGGCGGCCATCTGAGACGTGTGTAATGTAAGATTTGAGTAATAATGCTAAATATATCCTGAATATTGCTTCATTCTGTTCTTTATATTGTAGGCGATCACTGCATACGGAAAATCTTTTGATAATTTTATATAATTATATACATTGATATATTGACGAGCAATTGTATGAACTCGAGCCTGTGATTTACAAAGTACAATGACCTTGTCATGGTTTTATATGCGTAAATATTACAAGGTCAGATTCTAAAATTCATTTCACACTGCTGTTGGTAAAGGAGATGGTCGAATAATGAGTCGTAAGAATATCATTTCTTTGTAGGCAATTATAATACGGCGCGTATGTGATACTCAATGTCTGTATGCGTGCTCCGTGTCCCTCTTCTGAGCATGCGTAATGCATCTCTTGGTTACACATAAACTAAAATGAGATCCCTTCTGACTCATAGTATTATAAATGTGATCGAATAGTTTTGTCAAATTAAACCACAGTACTAAATAGCCCTAGATATCATAGAAGAAAATAATTTCATTTTGTTATATTTGTTTTATAATTTTTCATTTTTTCACTAGCTGTAATCTTAAGTATAGGCCTATTTATTTGTTCTAGTTGAGTAAATCTAATGAAGTTCACCAGTGTAACCGTGCTAAAAGGTGCGTGTCAATTTAGAACGCTGGGGGGCGCCTTTTTCATTGCGTTTGCTTACACAGATAGTGTCCATGTTGAGTCGGTCAATTTCCTGCCTAGGTGTACGACACTTTGACAATGACAGATACACAATTTATGTGTTAATCTTCATTGAAAATGTGACTCATGCAGCAATGAATTTAAATTGTGCCATGAGTCACTGTATTACTTACAACCTCACGATTGCTCGATTATAAGTATTTTGAGCTTGATTTCAGTCTGTGTAACCGCCAATTGAGTCTTCCCGGCGCTATTTTGTTCGATTTTCTTCTGTTTGTAGTATAATAGTATGATGTACACATGTCATCGCTGTATGTTTTCAAGATCAAGTTACCTTATTGTGACGTCAGTTCATGAAGTAAATAGATTATACATGCCTAATTGTTATTGCGAGAAATTGGGATAATCTTGCTGCTTGCATAAGAAATATCAAATGATAATAACCAATAATTGCCACTGTGGATATAGTATGATAAATGCGCCCGAATTAAATACGATAAATACAACAATTCTTTATTTGTCAAAATAATCACAAGTTACAAACAGAAGTAAAATCGTCGACTGGTGATGACAAAAAAGAAACCCTGACAGGAAGCCCTAAGGGGCTTGTTAAAAATAGAGAGGGAGGGCCTTAGCAAAACGTATGCAATAAAAAGCATAGTACATTTAAAGTTATTTGAATTTAAATTATAAGAATGAAAAAAAAAACATATACTATACAATGAAACAATAACGCTTGAGTAAAAGGAAAATAGGGCCCTATCAATGTTTTAAGGGATATAAATAAAATATGAAAATGAAAAAACAAATACATATATGTATATATATATATATATATATATATATATATATATAATACACACACATCACAAACATATAGTATACAAATATATATGCCTATATATATATATATATATTTATATGTATATATAGTTACATACAATTGAATAATTGTATGTAAATATATAATTATATTTACATACAATTGAATAATTGTATGTAAATATATAATTATATAGTTACATACAATTGAATAATTAAATTGAATTGAATATATATATACACATGTATATATATATATATTATATATATATATATGTATATATATATATATGTATGTATGTAGTTAGTTCTTTATTTATTTGTTTCACAATCTCAGATTAAAACAGAGACCAGCCAATTCTGGCTTTTGAGTGAAATACAGGACATTTTTAAAACACATGCAAAAACACTATTAAAAATGTTTTAAAACAAAATATACAAACATTTCTTAAAATATGATTTACTTAAGCACAATAGACTGCCGTAAGGAGAGGATTTGGTAAGCAAACTTTGCTACCCTATAACAGTAGTTGCCATCGATCATTAAAAAATTTAATTTGTCATTAGAGTTTAAATCTGCAAAGGATGGGTTGATTTCAACAATATAATCGTACAGGTGGGATTTGAAATCGTTGTATATAGGACATTCAGTAAAGCAATTGTAATTCATTCTCTATACTGTTATTACCAACCGGTATATTGTTATAGCGCTCTACTTCAATTGCAATCGGGCGCAACCTGACCTAAAGAGAGCTAACGCTCGCCCATTACATTTTTTCATGAAAGTGGTTACATAACTAGCTGTGCCACAAAATGGATGAACGATAAGTGCACAGCCTCTTGCGCGAATTTGGATTCTTTCTGCGATTGCTGAAAATTTCCAACGGTTTTCTACAAACAATTGTATGTATG
>NW_022720349.1:149454-161548 GCF_011630105.1 Anneissia japonica | reverse complement strand
TTATTAACCTTGTACATAAGTTTATTTATTAACATTATATTTAATTATATTTTGTGTCTTTTCTAGTTCAGAAATTGCGAAAAAGACAGAAGTTTGAATGGCTTCCAGAAAATATAATTGCTATTGGATATTGGGGACGACCACGTGCGTTAGAGGGCGCTAACTATGAGTTTTTGTGCGTTCAAGCAACTATAAAGTCTCGGCACCCAGAAGACCCGACGTTCGAAGAAGGTATTGTAATAGAGTAATGAAATTACATACTGTATCATCTTAACTCTACAATATTCGTATCCTGTTACATATCTTTCTCAATATGGCCATCATCAGGGTTATCGTATTACTTTAATGATTTGTATCTCATATCAACATCGCTCAAACTTATTATCATCTTGTACATTCTCATACATTTATTTTTAGACAAAATTATCGGGATTATTCGAATATGATTATTAATATTTCTTTTTTTTTACGACCGTCGACTTAAATTAAATGATTATTAATTAAACTGTTTATATTGGCAGGATATATCGTAACGTGATTAATACATAAATCTTCTATTTATTTATTTATTTATTTTATTCATTCTGGCAAAACAATTAACAATATGAAACATTACAAATACGGAAAAAAAATCAGAAATTATGACAAGTGGATTTATTAGAAACTTTGATTTTTCTTTTTCAGAGTTTATGGTTGATAGTGGTAGTGACGTGGTTACCGTAAAACAAGAGTTGCTAGACCGCTTAAATTTGGAACATATAGGACCAATCCAAAGCCGAGGCGTCCACTCCACTGTTGAGAAGCAGTTGTACAAAGCATTCCTTGTGTTTGGTCGGGACACAGAAATTGAAGTGGAGGTAATCGAGGAACTCAAAGACTTGAAATTTGAATACTGTATATACTGTATTTTCCTTCGTTTGTCTTCAATTTGGACAAATTTAGGGGCCCGTTTAACCCGCCACTGGATATAATATGACACTTACAGTCGATGTCAGAGACACTTTATGCTGTTATGTAGGTCGACAAGGCTCTTTTGGGTCAGGGTACTAGATCGAGGACCCTATAGGATTCACTAAAAAAAAATTAGGGGTGGAAAAACTGTCTCTTATACACATCTAGATGTGTATAAGAGAGCACGTGAGTGCATAGCGTTACACCACTTCTCTCACCCCAACCCTATTCGCTCTCCACTCCGCTTCAATTCTCAAAGTTGGTAAGTAACCCAATAGGTATATACATTGTTGGCCTTTAAAATTTTTATTCAAAACAAAAAAATATATATATTTTTATTTCTACAGGTGATGTCGGAACCTTATAACTCGATTGGCAATCGTATAATGCGTCAATTTCGTCACGTGATTGACAACCGCAGCCATTTTTGGCTTCCCGTTGACACCTCATCAGATTCCGATGAGAGTAGCTCAGAAAGTCACCATGAGCCTGTACATGCGCACCCTACTGCAGGTCAGGCTGCCGGATCAACTTCTGAAGGGCAGGGAGATGTTCGCACACCAAGTACTACACAGACACAACAATCTACCTCCGTTACTAAAGAGCAAGCGCCATCATCGTCGGAGAATATACCTCAAAGTGGAACCAGTACAGAGATACCAAAAAAGACAGCACCGGATAGTTAATGATTATAATGATGTATTGCTAGTTTTCATTCGCTACAGAATAAAAGAAATTACTGGTCTTTTGTTAGATGCAACCAGTTATATTCTCATTCTTAACAATTCATTCCAACAATGTTCTCAGCAATATACACATTCCATTGCAAAACAAATATTTGAAGATAAAGTTCAGGCGTATGTTGTCCTAATAATTATAAAGACCCAGGTTGCAATCGTAGTTAGGATTTTCTGTCCATTTTTTTTAAATAATTATTATAGTCGCTCAATCGCTCAATGTATAACGGCATTAATTTACATTAATACTTAAGAGTTTGAAGATAATTTTGTATTATTATTATTATTATTATTATTATTATTATTATTATTATTATTATTATTATTATTTTATTTATTTATTTATTTTTTTATTTATATTTTATTTTATTTTATTTTATTTATTTATTTTATTTTATTTATTTATTTATTTATTTTGTATATTTTAATTATTAAGAATTGCTTCTTTTACTCCCTACTCCTAAAGGCCTAGGTTAGTTATAGGTACTAATGAATTCGGATTTGTAACTATTTTAAGAGGGCCATATTCGGTCTCAGCAGCTGTTCTAAAATAAACAAAACATTTGGCGGCACGTAAAATTAAGCAATTGCATTGGCAGATCTGAGAATTCGAAATAGAGGGTCATGGGAGGGACTTTTACAGGCGGAGGATGTAGACCACCTCAGCTGAGGTAAAAAGTTTGTGATTATAGCATCTCTAGATGGCCGGAAATGGCACTCTCATACTTATAATATAATTAATATGATTTCATTTTCTCTATTTTTATAATTTTGTAAAAAGGGGGTCGGGTCGGCTGGGGCACTGTATTGAAATCAACACAGTAATCAATAATTACTCTTTTAAAACCGAATAACATTGAGAAACCAGCTGGCCGGTGTTTTTTTTTTTTTTGTTTTTTTTTTTTTTTAATTTTAATTAAGTTGGAAATTATTTTAAATCAATATTTTTAGGTCTATTTATGGATGAGTCCGATTACAGCCCTGGGATCATCATCCTTATTATAATTACCATTTGTCTTTATCATTACTACTGTATTATCATTACCGTATTACATCACCATAGGGCATTATGGTAGATTAAAGAATAGGCCTACGAAGCTCCGTTGTCTGTGTTAAAGCTGTCTAACAATGAATGAAAAGCAGAGTTAGAATACGCCTTCTTGAACCTGGGATTACACCAAAATAAGGCCAAAAAACCAAATTGATTTCTCTCCTCCAACCGCCACTAATTCACTAAAAAAAAATTAGGGGTGGAAAAACAAAAAAAAAATTTAAAAGTGGATTTATCTTTATTTTGCCAGATGCCCTACATCTTAGTCTAAAGTTGTTGTCTGATGTAAAATATTGCCATTCTAGGCATCTGTGGGTTATTTTTATTCCATCTAATATGAGTATTTAAAGAAAAATAAATTTAAAAAAAACTTTTTCCACCCGCCCCTATTTATTATCTTTTAAAAAAGAAGGGCAAACAAACAATTTATTTTATTTGGCCTAATTTTTGATCTAACTTTACTTTTTGTTAACAAGAAAGTGAAATTTGTCTATTCTGTCATTTTATCGTTGATCTGTCTCTTGTTATTGATGGTGTTTTTCTTTCTTTCCCTCCATTTGTACAACAATTCATCACGTCGAATCCTAGATGTTTGCATGATGAATGAACTATACTGTATGCAGCAACGAATAAACGCCTTTTTTCAACTGAGAAACTATAACAATAATTACCTCAACTACTTCAAAGAATGTAATGAGTTTGATTCTGGCCGACTTTTTATTACCACTAGAACATTTAGTGTGAATGTAAGCGATATTAGTATATCACGGATTGATAGTCAATTTGTGGTAGAGCGTTATGTGTGTTTAGACTTCGATGTTTCATTGATGAGTGATGTTAGCTTTGAGTCGTGTTGAACAGTTAAGAAAAACTAGGTTCGTCTAATTACCCGTGCAGTAAATGATAAAACTACCTAGACCCAACGTATTATTCCTTGTGCCAGTATTTTATAAGAGAATATAAGGGGATCAAGATATTCCAGTTTAGTACACATTTTAATTAATTAGGATTTAAATGCTATTAATATTCCTAGCCTAGCTGGATACATAGAAATTGTGAGTGTGCCAATTATGCAGTCTTAACAATGTAAATTACCGTACAGGATATTTTACCGGTTTTAGTGACGAAGGGTAGATCGTATGTAGTTGAATGGATATATTCCTAAATACCAATTTCTTCTAGGTTGATATTATCATCATCAGTGGTTTGTTGTTTTTTCGTTTCAACCAATTATTCTAAAGTCAAAGATAACTTCTATATAATTAAATTGTCAGCAGAGTCAATTTTCTCAATAGCATAGGCCTATGGCGTGGTCTACATTATATTAGCAGCCGTATATTATTGAGGGGCACTTAGTTCACATCATTTTAAAACGATAGGGGCTTAGAAGTGAACCATGGCATCGGGGTACCCCCAATCTTCCGACAGATTTAATGAGTTCTTTAAAGTGTACATGTTCCAGGATGTGTACACCATTTTAAGCCCTTTAGATACCAACCGAACCCTGGGCGAGGAGTTGCTCGAACCAGTGCCTATGTTAAGGCTGTAGCGGCGCACTTGCCTTGTCACACGGCCACTCAAGTCGCTTTTTTTTCTGTTATATATTAATGTAATATGCCCCAAGTGTTCATCGTCGTCGCCGCCGCCGCCGCCGTCATCACCACCACCACCACCATAATAATAATAATAATAATAATAAATAATAATAATAATAATAATAATAATGTTAGGATTGCATTTTAATTTGTAAAGTTTTTGATGCATTGAGGCTTTTAGCAAAATTGCTCATCAAGATTATATCATTAGGATATTATTATTATTATTATTATTATTATTATTATTATTATTATTATTATTATTATTATTATTATTATTATTATACAGAGGTCTCCCTCCAACTAAAGACCACTTTTGGGACTGGTTTCCATGATCTCTAGTAGCTTTGATCTATAATTAGAATAATAAAGATAAAAAACAATTGTTAATGCGAGACCACAAAAAACGGAGCACGGGGTTATTTTATAACTCCATGATTGGAGACCCTATTTGAAACGAACTAAGTGTTATTTCTGATGTTGTTAAAGTAACTGTTTTCAGAAAATCCGTCGGCAGCGGAAAATATTTACTCACCATGGTTGTACACAAACATTATGGATATTTCGCAAGCATTCGAAAACCATAAAGAACGGTTAAGCCATCAAATTTTTAGGCAACTCCCCAGTAGCATACCTGTTATGAAATTAATGCCTTTTGCATGAGTCAATGATCATGCAGCACACACAGCATATTGTCAAGAAAGTTTTAGTCATGAATGACGATAATGATAATTACGTATTCGTATTCGTTATCGTCTTCGTAAGGTTGCGAGACCTCCCCATTTAAAAGTTTGAAAAAATGTAATGCATATTTCATGAGCAAGCGAGAGGTGTTCCGTAAAGCCGGGGACACTACGTCGCATGATTGGCGGCTGACGAATCTATCTCTGCGAGGTCGAGGTGACTAAAGCTTCTTCATGCCCTAGCCTGGGGGCCACGCAAAGCCCAATGTTGTCAGTAGTGGCACCAGGGAGGGGTATAATATCTTGTAGGACCAAACTAAGCCATAAAAACCTTCTCTGTAAACCCTAACAGTTTTTTAACAGGTTCGTCGTCACCTTGGTTCAGACCCCTCCGTCGGAAACGTCGGACCCCTTGTCGGCATATTTCTGGCGCCACCGCTGATGTGGGGTACTGAGCGAAGCCCTCGTTCGTTTCACGATTTCAACGTATGAGTATTTTGATATTTTTGTATATGTTCTTTCCATTAAATTCACTAGCTCGGGCAAACATGCCAATAGCCAGTGAGAGCTCATGGGGGTTAAGTCACTGCTCAAAGGACTGTGGCCCTCTCCAAGTCAGTGTGTACCCGGCTTAGTTGTGTGATATCTTGAGTACTAAACGGGAATTTATTAAATAGGACTTAGACATCATAAACGCTCTGCACTTCTGGGTACTGTGAATGATTCTGTTTTCGATACGGACTCCTTATTAAAGTAACTTCTTTTGAATATTTACAATGTAAACATTAAACTTTAAAATAATATATTTTGGATATTTACTAAATACAGTACGGTAGGTAAAACAAAATTTTTAAAGATAATATAATATTGTCAAGTTACATCGTCCATGTTTTACTGAACCGTGAAAATTATTAGTATTATTACACCAGTTTTAAAGGGACTGGGAGGAGGAATATTTGTTTTGACTTGATGAAAGAGTTATAATAAGAATATGTTATAGCTAGTAGCTTTATGCTTGATACACAGTGCTTTTACCTTCTATCATACATGGGCATTTAACATCGATTATCACTCTTGCAGTTATATAGTTTCAGATTGTTTTCTTTATTTTTCCCTAATGCTGTGATTTTATAAGCATTAATAAACAGATTTTACACCAAGGTAATAATCACTTCTTTGTGTTGTAGTCTTTTATTAACAGAAAAATGTATCGATTTTATGTCGATGGTGATGTTGACGATGACAAAGTCAATGATGATAAAATACAACAAAAATATTTTAAAGAAAACCATTTGTTAAGCCGTTTTACACAAAGGAATTTATTCGCGCGAATCTGTTTTTGCTTCAGCGAATTAGTAGTTTGACCTCCTTCAAATTCGCCTGGTGTAAAACCGGCTTCAGACTGGAAGAGTACAAACGTATAACTCAAAGATTTGTAAACAAACATATTTTAATGAAAGCTGTTTGTTTTGAATCATACTTCATGAACACGTACACTAACAACCAATTCAATTCAATGAAACAATAAATATACATGTAAAAAGAAATGATGAAATTGGAGCTCATTAGAACCCCAGACTGCTTGTTCATTTCATTCATTTGCATAAAAACACTCATTTATAGGCCTTATAATGTTTTTCAAACTTCGGTGTTTTAGATAGGTACCGGTATACATTTATTCCGTTTGATGTCTTGTATTTTCTTCCGTTTTTTATTGTAAATTCAGTTTATTTGTAACAAGTTTGTGTTGCCTTCTGAGTGATTAAAATTAATTTAATTCAGGCGCGTCAGAAGCAAATTTTATTGGTCCGACCCGATTAGGACGATTCTGGATGGAAAACCCTTTTTTAATAAACTACCGGTATGTCTTTATGGGCATTGTATTCTCGCCGGTTATTGTGGAAGAGAAACATTACATTAACAGAGAAGATATATCTACTCACCTAAGGAACCCAGACAAGCTCTTAGGTTTGACAAACCACGCAGAAAAAAAGATTATTTCTTTCTTGAAGCTTTGCAGTCTCTCCAAAAGACTTTCTTATCACTGATAAATTGAATGTAAACTGACCATTGTGAATTTGACAGATTATTATGGCCTGTAATTAAATAATAACAATAACAATGAGATATTTTTTCATTAAATACACAAGTAGACCTACAAAATTTAATTCTTCAATACAAAATCAAAACAATGTTTATGTTTATATCGAGTTGCCGCATATCATATATGTATTATATGCAATCAAACAAAGTATATGTTCGGATTGCAAAAGGTACGGTATGTTACATTATCTTTTACAATCATTATAATGTTATGCTTTCGATGAGATGTATCATTAAGAATTCTAAAAATATGCTATGTTTGTGGTAGGTATTTACTGAATTATAAATTCCTGAGTGCAGACAAAGATGATGAACTTAATTAAAACAACCGTTCTAATATACATTAAATGTTTAATTGTTTAGTTTCGATTTATTTCACAGTCACATTCATATTCTGATATAATGATTACAATAGAAAATTTAAGGAATATCTAAAACAATAAATGAAAATATGAAAAACGAGATGTAAAGAATTACATTGGAAGCAAAGCATTGTAACGCTTTTAATTAAGATAAATAACTCTTAAAAAAGGAAAACTTAATCTAGCCTTAAGAAAATCTTAGAGGTACCCCGCAGGACACCATACAGGTATTTCTGAGTCTAGCTTTCGGGGCCGGAAGAATATTATTTACGTGATGAAATAATTTCAAATTTGTTCCATACTTTCTTAAAAAGCTAAATGTGCACTTATGTTTGAATTTTGATACTAATAAAGAAGATACAGTAAATAAATCGATAATTTTTTTTCTTGATGTATTGGGATTTTGGTGTGTTATAACATTTCACATTAAAAAGTGTACTAATAAACTTTAGACAGACTTTAAAAAATGATAGGGCATATACAAAAACGTAATTAACTTGTTCAAATTTAATCAACACTTGCTTTCTTTGGATTGGATTTATTCGGTGTAAACACCAGGGATAGCCCACGAAAGTCTAGAGGACAACTTGTTTCCAGTGGCGTCCTTTTGGTGGTGATTGGGCAGTACACCGGGAGACAATTCCCTACTCTTTTCTGAAGAGTATACTGCGTTCTTTAACGTGCACATGGGCCATAATGCACACGAGATCAACGGCTTAAAAGTCTCATCCGAAAGACGGTGCGCTATTGTAACTTGTATTTCAGCCCTTTAGCCGAAACACAAGGAGAGGCAGCGATGGAATTGAACCGGGGACCTAGAGATCTTCACGGTTCAGGGCACACACAGTGGCTACTACCAGATTTGCCGACTGACCTAAGGCTGCTTTATCATATCGTCACCGACACCATCAAGTGACACAAGCCTAACTATTTAAAGCTTTTTCAATTGTTTTTTCTTTGATAGTGTTTTTTTTTGTTTTTTGTTTTTGTTTTGTTTATACATATTATTATTTTGTTAATTAAACTAATCTCCTTATTCTATAAGCATCGATCACCCTTTTCAGTGGCACACAAGGCTCAATCTGTCATTCGCTGATAATACTGAAAAAGATAGGACCTATAATTATAATAATTATTTTAATAGTAATAATAAATACAATAATTAGCCTAGCATTTTAGTTGTGTTTGCGATAGGCCTGTCAGGAAAAATTTGGTCCTAATACCAAGAAAATTTAATCACTGTCTTATTAGTATCAACAAAATTTATTTTAGTCATGATGACCCCAATGACCTTATTTAATTTATACTAAAATTATGCACATAAATTATTCTGCAATTACCTAGGCATGTAGGCCTAATAATATTAACTTAGTTATTATGATGTGAATATGAAATGATAAAAATAATACAATACAATGGCTTAATATTTATCAACACCGCCCTCTAGTCGGTCCACAATTACCCACACCACTAATTTTGTCAGGATTCACTACAAACATATAATAATTATGCATAATTTTGCGTTTTTGGCATAATTTAGACCAATTTAGCATCCAGAGGTGACGGAACTAGGGGGTGCTGTGTTATGGAGAGTAATGTGTGACCGGAAATGGCCTGCAGTCGGTTGGTTGTTTAACCATGCGCCAATGATGTTGGAGTAGGCCTATATTATAGTACACCAATATGAAACTATTAAGCCTATGTAGGCTAATGAATGAATAAATTTCGGAGTTTGTCGGGTAGTGAAATGTTTATTGTACATTTAAAATTTTCCCTAAATTCATAAGTGTAAGCTAAATTACGGGGATTAATTTAATTAGCGAAGATATGGAGACAATTATTTCGAATCCCTCTTTCCAAGAGGGGATGGCAATGCTTTGTGAAAATGAGTACGCCGCGGTACTCATTTTCACAAAGAAATACACACAAGCATGCCCAGCTAGCAAAGCGACGTTGGCAAACGTTGGCAAGCGTCGGTAAACGTCGGGGTCGGATATCTGACGTTGGTACAACGTTGGTGTTTGGTTGCAAAATTTGGTCGGAGAGGTAACGTCAAACTAACATTGGAGTTTCACGTTGGCCCAACATATGAATATATTTGTCGATTTTCCGATGTCGTCCCAACGTTGGTAAGCCGTCGTAAATATTCAGTCTGACTACGGACGTTGGTACAATGTCACGATTTGTTACTGGCCCGACGTCGGCAAACTACTAAAAAGATGGTTGGGTACTACCGTTGGCCCAACGTTGGCTAGAGATTGTAAATATTAGATGTGATTGTAGACGTTGTCTCAACGTCACAATGGAGGTTGGTTACAACAGTTGGTCCGACGTTGGTTAGAGGTTGTAAATATTAGGATGTGATTATACGATATATGATATATGATATACACCGACGTCGGTAAACGTTAGTGGAGGTTGGTGCCAAGAGTTGGGCCGACGTTGGTTAGAAGTTATAAATTTCAAATGTTTACCGACGTCGGGCCAACAAAGTACTGTTATGTTGCGACAACGTCTATAATCATACATAATATTTACAACCTCTAAGAAATGTCAGCCCAACGGTGTTACCCAACATCTATTTCAAACGTTTATCGATGTCGGGCCAACAAGGTACTTTGACGTTGCGACAACGTCTATAATTATATATATTATGGCGGTTGGTTACAACCGTACGTTGGTTAGAGGTTGTAAATATTAGATGTGATTATAGACGTCAGGGGCGGATCCAGAAATGTCCATAAGGGGGGGCCAAAAGGGGGGGCCGAAAGTTGGGCCGATTGAGACAACACTGTCGTAGGGGGTCCGGGGCATGCCCTCGCGAAATGTTTGCGTTGTAGACGCCCGAACATAACATTTGAGGCATTCTGGGCTATCATTTTTTTCTTTTTCTCTATTTTTTTTAAGTGGAGAAGGGCAGGGTGTTGTGAGTCTGGTCATTATGCCATCTACCTTTTTCATCTACCTTTTTATTCTTGTCTTTATTTTTCTCTTCTCTTTTTCTTTTCCTTTCCTTTTCCTCTTCTTTCTCTTTCCCTCCCTCTCCCCTCTTTCTTTTCTCTTATTACCCAGCCCGGTACGACGGCTTGGTGGTCAGCCCGGTAAAAACCGTCAGGGGAGGGGCAGTTTCGTGTGGGAATCGAACACACAACCACCAGGTTTTGCTATTCATTATCCACCATCAAGTAAACTGCCTTTAAAAAAAAATATAAAAAATTGGTTTGTGTGAGAATCGAACATACAACCTCCAGGTTTGCTATTCATTATCCACTATCAACTAAACTGCCTTAAAAAAAAACAATCCTGCCCGCAAAAAAAAAAAAAAAATAAAAAAAAAAAAAAAGGTTCGTGTGGGAATTGAACACACAACCACCAGGTTTCCCTTAACATGATTAGTCTATTTTTTTTCTAATTTACATAATGAATTTTTCAAACATTTTTGTATATTTAAAAAAAAAGTGCGTAAGTTATGGAGATGGTAACAATCAAAAATCGATTATAAATTTAATTCTACATTTTTTAGACAAAAAATAAACCCTCTTGGCCCACGGCCCATTTTTGACACCATGACCAAGCGTAATATTAACCTGCAGTGTATATATACAAAGAATTTTTTCTGGTAGGATCAGAGTTGACTAACTGGTACTTGGTGTGGAGAAGGTTTACTTCTCCACAAACTAGGTTTATCGCATTTATGGCTTAGGGGCCGTGTTTTACCTCCCTCCGTTTAGTCATGCTGGATCAGGAGTAGTAAACTTAGCGATCGTGGGTTCGATTCCCACAGGCAACTGGTCTGACGACGTGGGACGACGGGAGGGGGAACGCCCTTTTTGTCCTCCCGCTGGCGCCACCAATGGCTGGAACTTGGAAATGTTTGCAAACGCAGTTTAAATCACAGATAAAAAGTTTGGAGAAATCAATGTAGTGACGCAAAATACAATTTTGAACACAATGCGTTGGACAGGACAGGCAACTAACACTAATAGGCCTCTTTCTGAAAAGACAAATAAAACCGATTCAGAGACGTATCCGTGGGAACCGCGGCTCCCTCCTTTGGCGATTTATTTTGAATACATATAATAAAATGGTGATATGATAATGATGATGAATTTTACTATATAAAGGTGTCATTTCCGGTCATAGAGGTACTATTTCCTCAAATGTTCACGCCTCAGCCCCAACCATGGTAGGGCTGAGGTGGGTTGACCCTATATCTGTTTAAGCCCCTCCTGGCCTGGGTCACCTCTTTCAAATTTCTGGATCCCCTACTGATGAGTTATTACTGATTATATTTATTGTTAGGCCTACTAATATTATTTATGATGTTTCTATTGCAATTTTCACTTTATACCCTCAAAACAGTCCTAAAACGTCCAGAATGCACTTCCTCCCTCGGGTCTTCATCCCCTATACCCTACTGAGGGTCCTTAGCGTAGAAAAGGGGGACAGTCCTGCCCAACCCACCTCCGCTGGGTACTACGTGTTAGCTAACAAAATGCCCATATTACATGAACACCTGGGAAGGAAGGTGCAATGTCGACGTTGTTACCTAGCAAACGTCTTTACTGTATGGTGGGGGGGGGGCTGCTGAGTGGGGCTGCTGAGTAGCGGG
>NW_022720349.1:143880-145152 GCF_011630105.1 Anneissia japonica | reverse complement strand
AGATGTGTACCCCCCCCCCCCCCAATATTTTGACTATGTATGGGATAAAATGGAGCTTTACACACTTTAAAAGACTGTCACAGAAATAATTTGCACTGTCTTATGCGCTTACAAAGATGAAAATTAGCATAATGTATTAACGTTGATAACAAAATTATTTTATCTGGTATCAATCTAAGCTCTTCCTTCCTTAGATGTTAGATGTGCTTGCAAAGAGAGCCACATTTCACACTGAAGGGTGTGTACGACATCAGTAATGTTATGTCAATTTCCAAGAATGTTTAAGGTTATATCGGTTGATGAGGAATTTATTGATTAGGCCTGTAATAGCAAATTGGCGCTAACACCAGGCGCGTAACAGGGGTCTTGGATCAGAGTGGGTATTTATTTTCCCGGTTAGTAATTTACCATACCCACCCCACCCCACTCCCCATATAGAAAACAATACGACAGAGGGCTTATCTTATTTATAATATAGGCCACACACGTGTGTTTGAAACTAAATATAAGCATTTTCATCATGGTTTTATTTATTACAAACATATTCTTTCACCATCAATACACATCGAGGCCCTTCTTTTAGGTTAAAACGATCTATCTTAAATTTGTCTTTCTTGAGTTTGGGACTATTATGTGTTTAAATAACTTAAAAGGATAAACCTAAAAAAACCCTAAAAATGCGCGCGAAGCGCGCAAAATATTTTTGTGTTTTTAATTCTAATTTCGTCGGAATTGATGAAAACTCCCTAAAATGTGCAATGTATAGAGGAAAGTGGCCTAACGTAACAAGAAATGCGGGCAAAGAATTTGAGAATTTCAGGCACTTTCAGAGGATGCATTAGGTGGGGAAAGATTTTCAAAAGATGGATATTTTCCCCTTGTCCCCCGGTATTTTCAATTCTAATTTCGTTAGAATTGATCAAAACTCCCTAAAATGTGCAATTTTTAGCGGAAATTGGTCCATGTTAACAAGAAATTTGAGGTTTTGGGGCATTTTCAGGGGATGAAAAGGGCATTTATAAAGGGGAGGGGAAGATTTTCCAAAGATAGATATTTTCCCCTTGTCACCCAGTGGTTACGCTATCGGGCAACATAGATCAAAAGAGTTATGACAGTTTTTGAAGTGGAGAAGGGCAGGGTGTTGTGAGTCTGGTCATTATGACATCTACCTTTTTAATCTACCTTTTTATTCTTGTCTTTATTTTTCTCTTCTCTTTTTCTTTTTCTTTCCTTTTCCTCTTCTTTCTCTTTCCCTCCCTCTCCCCTCTTTCT
>NW_022720349.1:142968-143719 GCF_011630105.1 Anneissia japonica | reverse complement strand
TGGTTCGTGTGGGAATCGAACACACAACCACCAGGTTTTGCTATTCATTATCCACCATCAAGCAAACTGCCTTTAAAAAATAAAAAAAAAATTGGTTTGTGTGAGAATCGAACATACAACCTCCAGGTTTGCTATTCATTATCCACCATCAACTAAACTGCCTTAAAAAAAAAAGGGGGGGAAAAAAGGTTCATGTGGGAATTGAACACACAACCACCAGGTTTCCCGTCACATGATTAGTCTATTTTTTTTCTAATTTGCATAATGAATTTTTCAAACATTTTTGTCTATTTAAAAAAAAGTGCGTAAGTTATGGAGATAGTAACAATCAAAAATCGATTATAAATTTAATTCTACATTTTTTAGACAAAAAATAAACCCTCTTGGCCCACGGCCCATTTTTGACACCATGACCAAGCGTAATATTAACCTGCAGTGTATATATACAAAGAATTTTTTCTAGTAGGATCAGAGTTGACTAACTGGTACTTTGTGTGGTACTAGGTTTATCGCATTTATGGTTTAGGGGCCGTGGTTTACCTCCCTCCGTTTAGTCATGCTGGATCAGGAGTAGTAAACTCAGTGATCGTGGGTTCGATTCCCACACGGGGAAAGTATTTTTTTTATAGTTTTTTTAATTTTTAAAAATTTTTTTGAAGGTCGTGGGTTCGATTCCCACCCGAGCCAGTTTTTTTTTTTTTTTTTCTCTTTTTTTTTTTTTAAGGCAGTTTAGTTGATGGTGGATAATGAA
>NW_022720349.1:128254-142857 GCF_011630105.1 Anneissia japonica | reverse complement strand
TTGAGCCAACTGCAGACGAAAAGGTTACAATCTTTTCAGAGATAAGCTGGAAGAAAGTTTTAGACAGTGCCCATCAATGGAAGGATTTTAATACTGAGGAATGGAAGTTAGCGAAGTCCTTGGCTTGCTTAACTGTTTTTCTTCGATCGTCGCTTCCAAACGTCTAGGCGCATCTAGCCTAAAGAGGGCCTACATAGCAGGTCAAGATCCATGAAAAGTCGTATATAAAGATGTGGGTTACCCACATCTTTATATTTGCACAAGTAATTAAAATTGTTTATTGAGCAGACTAATCACACTAATAAACAGTTGTACTACATTCGGCTGATGTATGACTACACCCCGGTCCAAGGGGTCGTTTAGAGCCGGGGAATAAAAATCCCCAGTAGGGGTAATGGGTACATGTTTTATAGCTTAATATGGCCAATGGCGTATCTAGTCTTGAAATGGGGGTGCTGATGGGGTGGGGCCATCACAGTGAGTGGCGTATCTACGGGGTGGGGGCGGATACGCCTGAATTGGCCCGGAATTGTGCTTTTAGACCACAATATTAGGGACCGGCAATAAAAAGATAACGTTATTGGCATAGGCAACTGGTCTGACGACCTCGTCATGGCGTGGGACGACGGGAGGGGGAACGCCCTTCTTGCCCTCCCGCTGGCGCCACCAATGGCTGGAACTTGGTGATGTTTGCAAACGCAGTTTAAATCACAGATAAAAAGTTGGGAGAAATCAATGTAGTGACGCAAAATACAATTTTGAACACAATGCGTTGGACGGGACAGGCAACTAATACTAATAGGCCTCTTTCTGAAAAGACAAACCGATTCAGAGACGTATCTGTGGGAACCGCGGCTCCCTCCTTTGGCGATTTATTTTGAATACATATAATAAAATGGTGATATGATAATGATGATGAATTTTACTATATAAAGGTGTCATTTCCGGTCATAGAGGTACTATTTCCTCAAATGTTCACGCCTCTGCCCCAACCATGGTAGGGCTGAAGTGGGTTGACCCTATATCTGTTTAAGCCCCTCCTGGCCTGGGTCACCTCTTTCGAATTTCTGGATTCCTACTGATGAGTTATTACTGATTATAATTATTGTTAGGCCTACTAATATTATTTATGGTGTTTCTATTGCAATTTTCCCTTTATACCCTCAAAACAGTCCTAAAACGTCCAAAATGCACTTCCTCCTTTGGGTCTTCATCCCCTATTCCCCACTGAGGGTCCTTAGCGTAGAAAAGGGGGACAGTCCTGCCCAGCCCACCCCCGCTGGGTACTACGTGTTAGCTAACAAAATGCCCATGTTACATGAACACCTGGGAAGGAAGGTGCAATGACGTTGTTACCTAGCAAACGTCTTTACTGTATGGTGGAGGGGCTGCTGACTGGGACGATGAGGCATAAGACTAGGCCTAGGCCTAACTAAGACAGTGCAATTATATGTGATAGAAAGTACACTTTCGGAAGAAATAAATGAAAATAAGAAAAAGAAATAATAACTAAGAATAATTCAGTAAAGTACAGAGGTACCTTGTTTTACTATACAATGCTAACAATGCGGCTCTTGTAGCCCTGGCTTGGGCAAGGCGATTTTTTCCCCTACGAAACATTTACATGAAACTCCACTCGGGCCGTCTCGACTGAATCGGTGACCGGAAAATCTCATATTGCAGAATTATTCAGGTCAAAATGTCATCAACAACTTCTGATCTGAGAGAACGTTGCTGTCTAATTGTTAAAAATACATTAATGTTACCTAACTAAATGGGTCGTTTAAAATGACATATAATATTTGATTGAGCTTCACGAGTAATAAAAAGTGTTATTTTAACTTGAGTTACATACTGTGACAATTTTTATTTTTTAGTTGGTCTGGGTTTTGCATAATTACCTAGGCTTAACTACAAACAATATACGCTTTGTGGGGAAGCACAGAGAGTTAGGAAAAGCGCGTTTCTCGGGGCGTTTCATCATATGAAACAGGGTGACAGATATAGGTTGACAAGGCTTAGGTCAAGGTAATTATTATTATTATTATTATTATTATTATTATTATTATTATTATTATTATTATTATTATTATTATTATTATTATTATTATTATTATTATTATTATNTTAGGAACTTAGACAATGGAGAAATTAGAGAACAATTAAAAAACGACGTTAAGGGGAAATAACACAAAAGAGCGATTATTAAAACCAACCTGTAGGCCTAGCTTGTATCTTCATTACAAGGCTTAGGTCAAGGTAATTAATGCTGAAATTATTATTATTATTATTATTATTATTATTATTATTATTATTATTATTGTTAATAATAATAATAATTACTATTATTATTTTACTAAAACCAACCTGTAGGCCTAACTTAATGGGAACTTAGACAATGGAGGAATTAGAGAAAAATCGACGTTAAGAGAAATAACACAAAAAATATTCCCCCTGGGCTATTTATTATTTATAGGCCTAGTAAATAGTTTGGTTCTTCATTACAAGGCTTAGGTCAAGGTAATTTATCCTGAGATTATTATTATTATTATTATTATTATTATTATTAATATTATTATTATTATTATTATTATTATTATTATTATTATTATTATTTAACATTAATTACATTACAAGGATAGTTTGGCCAAGTTCAATAACGCCGCCGAATGGTATATTTTATTTATTTAATAATATCTCTCTTATGCACTTTATTTTTTATTTCATGCTTTAATTTTTTCCCGTTTTTCCCCCAAAATTTCAATCAACGTCTGTATGGTAAAGCGTGACTGTTATACTAGGTAGGTCTTAACTCGGCCTGTAGTTAGGCCCATACTTTATCCTCTTTCTCTCTAGCCTTTGGTATTACTGTACCTATCTACATTTTTTAAAAGGGGGTACTTGCTGTTGTTGTTGTAGATATTATACTAACATTTAGTTACACACGTACATCCCATAAATCCGTAAGATATCATAGGCCTACCGTAGGTAAACATAGAAAGAGCAATAATAGTAAAACTCGAGCGTCAACGTGACGACATTGCGAAGTGTCTGCTCTTGTTCCTCGTACCGAACTTAGTCGAATCAATCCGAGATGGCCCGAGTGAAGTTTCATGCAAATGTTTCGTAAGGGAAAAAAATCGAAGCGGGGAAAGATTGCCTTATCAGAAAGCGGTGACGTAATCTAGCTTATGACGTATGCATGCTGTGAGTGTGACGTCACCAAAAATTGCATATTTTCTATTACTGTATAACCAAAATATTAATAACTACAAGGTTTCTGGGCGTAAATTCCCTTAATACGAATTAAGGGTTTCACAATCTCCTTGTCATACAAATTACAGCTCCCACTGACGTCTCAGTCGAGAAATACGGGTAGCTGAAGTTTTTCTCGCAAATCTGACTACGAAACCATATCCAAATTTCACGTTCCACTTTTGACCCGGAGTTGTGTTTCTCACTCGCCGCTGAGGGCGGCGTTCCGGGAACCCTGCGTCTAGCATATGTGCTGGCAGCGATTTTTTTTTTCCGTACGAAACATTTACATGAAACTCCACTCGGAAATCGCGTGCTGGCATGATTTTAGAAAAATTTAGCGTAATTTAGCATAAATCCTATGCTAAATCCACTGCAGCTGCCTTTCTGTACACATTGAAAATGGTTTTAGTCAGGTAGGCCCTATTCAATCCTGTCCGGTCCTGTCTTCGCTCAGGGAGGCCAAATTCGCGTTCGTCCAGGAGGCATGCGTCCAGGAGTATACGCTACTACCGACTACTGAGTTTTAAATTAAGATATACTGATACTCAGGCGGATACTTTACTGCTGAGACTGATCAGCGAGTTGGTTACAACAACTTCAGTGGTTTAGCTTCTGCTGCTCAACTACCGTATACTATAATATTTATGTAATATAATACAATGTATTATAATGTCATATGGATATTTTTGTATGATCGGAAAGAAATGCAAGAAAGAGGGAAGAAGGAGGAGAGGGAGGGGAAAGAAAGTGTTTATACAGTCCCGACCGAGTTATTTCTCTCAATTCATATTGGCGGATTTGTTTGTTTGTTTTTTGTTTTTGTTTTTTTCTTTTGGTGGGGGGGGGGTCCCTTCGTCTTTGTGGTTCACGATTCATGGAAAGAAGAATATGTATGCGATGTACTTTATATACCGCTTAATAAGCCTACTAGTATTTACTGTAATAAGAATGAGAAAGTTTTCAGTTTTCAAGCTGGGGAAAAATTTCCAGAGAATTTAAAGTCATTAAAAGACAGCTCAGAAATCGGGAAAGCTAATTTCCTGTCATCTAGGTATCGAAATTTTCAATTCTCGGACCCTCTTTCCTGTTTAGGGTTCATCAGTTCATGAAAAGAAGAATATGTATGCGACTCAATTTTTTTTATGTGCATATACACACATAAATAGGCCTATTTACTGTAATAAGCGTGAGAACGTTTGGTTTAACTGACCTTATTCAAGAGCGGAAAACCTTGTATTTTGAAGAACTTAAAAGTCATTAAAAGACACCTCAGAAGCCTGGAAAGTTCATCTCCCGCCATCTAGCAATCAAAATTTTCCCAGGGGGACCCCCTTTTTTTTCATAAAATGTGAAACCAGATGCGCTCGGGTTTATAAACTTTATCTTCAAGATGCTTATTGCATTCGTACGGTAGCTTTCCATTTTTGCTTGTTCAAAACTATGAATATAACAATGCCAAAAACAAAAAGTTAAGTAGGCCTACCGGCCTATCACACTAAAAGCAACGTTGACTTATTATAAAAGTTTTAGTCAATATTGTGTTCAAATTTTGTTTATTATTCTATTATTGTGGCAATACAGTATATACTGTAATAAAACTTCATAATAAGACTTCATATGATTCAAATACCACAATTTCCAAAAAAATAAATAATAAACTGAGCAAGATAGACATTGTGTTTTAAAGGCTAAATATATAGTACAATATTTTACTTTTCCATAATCTTAAGTTATGATACTGTAATGCCTATCTGTGTTTCCAATAATCTCATAATTATGGTATTGTAATGCCTCTCTGTGTATCACTGTAATGCAAATCGTACCAAAAAAAAAAAAAAGAAAGAAAGAAAAATAATGAATGTTTTTTGTTTTGCTAATCTTTAATGCATTACTGCCTCTTCTTTTTAAAGTGTATTGCTTTTTTCGTTCCTGTCTACTTAACCTCAAATACAATCTTTTATTTTAGGAAGGTTTTTGAGGTGTAGTTATTTGAGGAAGTATTTTTTAAATGCTTGTGTATACAATTGTAATACTAAATAAATCACCCTTCTTGTAAATAGCCTACACATATGCCACCAAAGCACACAGATCCGGGTTATAACAACAATATTAATTAAATTCTCACTGAAGAAAAAATAGTATTAAAATGGTTTAGTTTGCATTTTTAAATTGAACATTTGGGGGCACTTATTCGAAATTTAAGATTTGGCATAATTTAGCATAATTTCCTATAAGCTTTGGCATAATTTGATTTGCATCACTGGTCACACTGACTACAAAAAATTTAACAGCCAGAACGAGCAGCAAGCCCACAAACGTGTAATCAACCGAATTTTAAAACGTGTAATCAACAAGAAACCAAGGTAATCTGTATGCGTGGTGCTAAATCGCTGGACCTACTTAACAAACTTAAAAACTTCGAAGATTTCAGCACAATTATTATACATGTTGGCACTAATGATTGCAACAATAATGGTCAAATTGAACTAGGAATTAATCATTATAACGAAATGATCACCATTCTTAGGTGCCGAATCCCAGAAGCAAATCTAATTTTATCTACAGTATGTCCCGGTGCAGACAACCCCGAGCATCAAAAACGTGTTGAAACGTTCAATATGACCATAATGAATCTCGTTAATTCAACGGAGAACTGTAAACTTCTCGACAACGATGAAGCATTCAAACTTCGCAATGGAAAAATAGTGGAGAGGAGCCTGAATGGAGGAGGTCTGCATCTTTCAAAAGAAGGAACCCGTGCCTTACTACACAATATAAATGTGATTCACACCATCATTCCCTCACATTCATCGAATAGAAATACGCGTAGACCGCTTCATTCAAGAAATCAACATCATAAGCCCAGAGCATATTCAGCCACATCGTTTGAACGCGCTTCATCTCAGCAAACATATGATCACGCAACTTCAACCTTTGATACACCTTTTGAGTATAGCTACACAGAGCGTCGCAAGGCAAATAGGTCTTACAGTTTCCGGGGTCGCCGTAGTCATACTGCGTCGTCTTTACGATGCTCTAAATGCGGTTTAACAAATCATGCAACAAGGGACTGTTTTCATAATCAACCTGTTCGATGTAACGTATGTCGGAAATATGGACATAAATCTTACATTTATCGCGCCGAAAATCACCAACAAAGTGGGAGAATTGATCCACACTCAAACATACGCAGTACATAGGACAACGGCAACAGCATTGTGAACACTAGCAACATATTTACTTTATTACGAGATGAAATGAGAGATATAGTTTATTAAGAAATTGACGTCCCCAATCAGAATTCAGAAATAACTGTAACACATTCCCATGGGCCAGCGATAAGTAATATTAACCAACGAAGGGAAAAAAGCGCCATAGACGAGGTCATGGGAATAGACGGAAGAAGAAGGTTGGTAAAAGAAGTATAGTCATAATAATTACTCTCTAAATATTGCATATTTAATTTCAAATGATGTTAATATTATTGACGGTAATGTTTTGAACTCACTAGACGATGAACATGAGAGGTTCTGGTTCAAAATTTATGCTGGTAATAACGAAATGTATATAGCTGTTGCATATTTCTCTGTGGAGGGTGTTGATAATGATTCATGTACCGAATTGTATAACCAGTTACTCGCCGATATAATTTGTATTGAAAATGGACATAGAGAAAATGGTCCTCAGATTTTAATAATGTCTTATATGAATGCCAGGATTGGTGGGGAAATCCCGTACGGAGATCCGATACTAAACTCCAATGGAGAGCGTCTTCTGAATTTTTGGGATGACGCAAACTTGAACATCTTAAATTGTACTCGACATTGTGTAGGGAAATTTACTTGGTATAGAAACAACTTGCAAAGTACCATTGATTATATGCTCTGTTCTGACAATTTACTTGAGTCTGTAAAAGGATTCATAGTTGATAAAAATAGATATATGGGTCTGGGCAGCGACCATAACGTTTTGTTATTGAATTTGTCTATTGCTTTTAATAGTAATCGTGCCGATTATGGGAAAAGTACTAAACTTTGTTGGTCCATCAGGATCAGGATTATAAACCATTTCAGGAAAAAGTTAAAGAACGGTTCACAAATTTGGATGAAGAATCTTTTTTCGGATGTAAATATGCTTTGGGATTCATGGAAAAGCAATTTAATTAAAGCTGCAACTGAAGGAATAGGCGTTAGGAAACAAAAACGTGGTAATAAATGTAATCCATGGTTTGATGATGAAGTTGACAATGCCATCAAACAGAGAAGGGAAGCAGCCCGTTTACATAGAAAGTGGGTGAAGGATAAGAGTAGCAGCATAAGTGAGGAAGATACCTTATGGAAAAATTAAGAGAAATTGTGTAAAAATATTAGTTAGAAACAAAATGACCGAAATGCGGGTTAAAAGGTAAGTTGATATTGCCAACAAAGGTGGTCGTAATTGCCGTGACTTTTGGAAGGAATTAAAGGGGGGCGAGCGAAAAAATGAGCCAATACAGTGTTTAAAAATGCCGGGCACAAATAAATGAAATTACTTGCGATAGAGAGGAAATGAACCAGACTGTTCTAAATTATTGGCGAACATTAGGTAAAATGAACAGAAATACGAATGATGAGCACGATAAACATTCTATCGAAACTTCAAATTTTGTTAATAAACTTAAAGAAGATAACAATTTTTTGCAATCTTCTGATGATAAAACTAACTCCATTGTTGATATTGAACTTACATTAAATCTGGTCGAAACTGCTATTCTTCAATCCAAAAATAACAAATCCCCAGGCTTAGATAATATTTCGAACGAGCTCCTAAAAAATGGTGGTAAATATCTGAATTTTTCAATATTTTTCGAATAAAAAGTATAGCCGCGTTAGTCTGTACAGTATAGAAAGTATAAAGTAATAAAAAACAGCAGCACTTTTGAGACTAACAATATATAATTTATTCTCTAGCTTTCGTTCACACAGTGGACCTCATCAGGAGACTGTAAATATTTTTCATTATTTAAAAGAATTGTGAGTCTTGAAAAACTTCCAGCTGAATGGAACCGAAGCATTGTTCCAATTTATAAAAAAGGCGATCGAAAGGACTTAAACAATTATAGAGGGATTTCTCTAACTTCCTGCGTTTCAAAAATTTTCAACAGAATCGTATTATACAGTCTCTGAATTCTTAGAAGAAAAGAACATGCTTTCAGAAGTACAAGTGGGGCTTTAGGCCTTATCGCCGCTGCGAAGACCATATTTTCACTCTTAAGAGCATCGCTGGCGGCCGTCTTGCAGAAGGTAAACATACCTTCTTGGCCTTTTTAGACATAAAGAAGGCCTTTGATTGCGTTTGGCGTGACGGCCTGTTAATGGCAGTATGTAATATTGGGATTCGGGGCAGGTTATGGAAGATTATTAGTAGTTTATATGATGATGTTAAAGTGCAAGTAAGATTCGGAGATATTAAAACAGATTTTTTCGATATTGAGGAAGGAGTGAAACAAGGTTGTGTGCTTTCACCAACTTTATTTTGTATAATAAAGCATGAATTCACAAAATTATTGAAAGAACACTCATTAGGTGTACACATACATGGTGTTTGTATGAACAGCCTTTTCTGGGCAGATGATTTGGTTTTATTAGCTGACAGTGAAAATGAACTTATTAAGATGTTGGAATTGGCGTCGCATTTCGCTAACAAATGGAAATTTAAGTTCAATAATGAAAAGTCAAATGTTCTAGTTGTCGGTCAGC
Source organism: Anneissia japonica (assembly GCF_011630105.1). Taxonomy (NCBI): domain Eukaryota; kingdom Metazoa; phylum Echinodermata; class Crinoidea; order Comatulida; family Comatulidae; genus Anneissia; species Anneissia japonica. The sequence goes on along the minus strand of NW_022720349.1, from coordinate 133,861 downwards.
GGCTGAATAGTACCAAACGTTGGAAATTAGGAGGAGATTTTGTAACTGAAGTTGAAACTTATAAATATTTAGGTACCCACATTGCGAGGAATATGAAGGACAACTTCCATATACATCAAGTTATTGCAAATGGAAATAGAATTATCGCATATATTAAATCCATTATAGACAGGCTTGATGTATTATGGTGATGTTCTTTTGAAATGTATAGGCCTTCCCACAATTAATTATGCGTGTGCTTTATGTGTTAATACAAATACTAAAGATTTAGAGAAAGTAGAGTCTCTTCAATTACAAATGGCGCGGACCATACTAAAAGCGAGTCGAAGTACTGCAAAAGAAGCACTTTACGGCGACCTCGGTTGGCAAACAATTAAAATTACAAAAGATATCCTTAAAGCAAAGTATATAGATAATATTATGTGTATGGAAATGAACAGCTGGCCAAAACTTATGGTTAATAATGATTATTAGCTTAGACGAATGTAAATTACTGTAAGATATCAGCTTGTTAAGGAGTTTATTGATTCATGTTGTAAAGCTAATTTTGATTTTGTTTCCATTGTGAATAATGCTTTTTTAGGTTTCAAATCTAATTGGGTGAAATCCTTCGAGGATTCAATTAAAGAATCATATACCCAATTTTGGAAAGAGGAGATTGAGAGAAAATCCTCACTTGGCGACTACTGGCATGTAAAAGAAAAACCTGGTTTAGAACCTGACCTCTTAGACATGACAAATTTCCATGGAGCTAGTCTCAAATTTAAACTACGATCAAATACATTAGCACTTGGTAAACGTACAAACAAATGGTGTATAGACAACACTGACACCCAATGCGGGATCTGTGGATATGGAGAGGAAGATACTAAACATTTTCTTTTTGTGTGTAATCCCTTAGAACGTATCAGATCTGAAGAACTAGTTAAGTTGAAAAATGATTTAATTTCCGTCCTAGCAAGCCTCGATTTTTTCGATAATATTTATCCTGAACACATGTTTAATAACGATATTGCTCTCTTATTTGATAAATTCTGTAAATCGTACGCTTGTCGGGCATGGAAATTAAGAAGTGTATTTTTATTGGAGAAAAAATAGCAATGTTCTGAGAGGTACGCTTGAGCATTTCACCACTCTTTTAAATTGCACTGTTCTTCCTTTGCTGTTGCATTTCTGATTGACTGCGTATGATTTTATGTATTCTTTTTGTATTTTATTTACTTTCGCAGCTTGCATGTGTATATATGTATATATATTTACAGTATGTGTGTATGTATGTTCATGTATGTATATGGGTATGTGTGTATGTATGTATGTGTGTGTATATGTATATATATATATATATATATATGTATATATGTGTGTGTGTATATATATATATATATATGTATATATGTGTGTGTATGTGTGTATGTATGTGGTGTATATATATATATATGTATATATGTGTGTGTGTATATATATATATTTATATATATATGTATATATACTAATTATTATTATTATTATTCTGAATTTTTTTTTATTTTAAAGGGAACGAATGATTATTGGGTAATGTGGGTTTCTGTGTCTGGTTTCGGGATTGGAACGGGAATTGAGGGGTAATTAAGACTTCGATTTCGGGATTGGAAAAGGGAAGGGAGGGGTAATTAAGACTTTGATTTTTACTTTTTGTTAAGCTCATTTACTTTTACTTTTGATTTGTCATGTTTTGATTTTGTTTGCTTTCTTATATTTTTCTTGGACGCACCGTTTTTGTACGTGTGCCATTGTTGTAAACGTGTAGCTTCCAAATAAAGAATACATGATAGGAGGCCAGTTGAGTAGGGTGCCGCCTATCGGCGTGTGTATGACAACTTGCCTTGTGTAGAGTATAGGCTCTAGTATAGAGAGTTAGACCTTTTTAAGTATTTATTAATTATTCCAGGTCTATCTATTCTTGTACTTTATAGCTTAGACCTATATAATAATTGGATAAGCTAGGCTAGGCCCGTAGCTTTCAAATAAAAAAGGAACATTTCAGTGTAGGCTTACACTACATGTAAACTATGAACAAAATTGAAGTCTTCTTCCATAAGGCATGCCTAACCTAGGCGAGGCTACTTTTGCTAGTTAAATTAGGCCTATTGATTATATATTTATTATTAATTATATTATTATTATTATTATTATTATTATTATTATTATTATTATTATTATTATTATTATTATATTAATAAAGACTGCTACCATCATTCACTATACCCAAGGTCAAATTCCGGAATGGAACTGTTTGAGCGAGAATATTCGGATGTCACCGAATATAAAATCATTTAAAGCTGCTTTGGACTCAATCAATATTCTTAAATTAACAGCTAAAGCTCATTATAATATTTAACTGTTACACACGCCTCAACCGGACCGACGTACGTGACAGCCAGCCTGTTGGTGTTTGTACGTGACGATACAGATACATTATTATTACTATTATTATTATTATTATTATTATTATTATTATTATTATTATTATTATTATTATTATTATTATCATTATCATTATCATTATCATTATCATTATCATTATCATTATCATTATCATTATTATTATTATTATTATCATTATCATTATTATATAAAATCATTCTGTATTAAAGAAAACACATGTGTAAAAGAATGTCTCAAAAAAAGCCATTGTTTTTGTTCTGATTTTTTTATTTTTTTTTTCTTGCATATATTTTTTCTATATTTTTGCACTGTTTTTTTCTAGCCGTCACTTTGGCCACTTTCCATGCTTGGAATTTTTCCGTGCTTTGCCGAAGCATAGGCCATACCGTATATCAAGGATTTGCCTCCTAATATTTAGTGTCAATCTATGGCTGAGTGTGCGTGTGAGGACCAATTAAAGTGTTACGGTCAAACAATATACACCGGATATTTCAAAACTGATCAGTTGATGTGAATGAAACTTACGGGAAAGTTTAATCAAGTTACAAGAAATTTTTATGTGTTAGTGACGATCCAGTGAAGGGTGTAAATTTGAGGGTCTTTTCAATTTTTTGTTGACTCTGTCGAATTTGTTTTGAAAAAGTCCCATATTTCTTTCTTCCTATGTATTCCTGTATAATTTTTTTGTTTAATTAGAATCCTTATACGTCGAGTTTCGGATATATCGACGGACTTTTCTGGTCCGGATAGTAGGCTGATTTTAAAGTAAGTTTAACCACACAAGTCGAAGTTCCAAATTTAATAGCGAACGTGGGAAAAATACACAGACGTGGGAAAAGACAAACTTTAATTCCTGTTGTAAGCATACGGCAAAAAGTTCGCCAGTGGCGTAACGCCTATGCGTTCTCATGCGGCGGTCCGCAGGGGCCCCCGAATTCTAGAGGCCCCCAAAGGGTTACCCAAAGGTTCCTCGATCTAGTAGCTTGACCAAAAAGGACTTTGTTGATAAATAACACCAAAATGTGTCTCTGAAATCGATTGTAGGGAATATATCATATTATAACGATTAAAGAGAGGTCCCGGGCGGAGAAGGACCCCGACGGGTCCCCTCTTAGGCCAGGACCACACCAAATTTCTAAAAAAAAAAAAAAAAAAAAAAAAAAATTAAAAACGGAGATAAATAGAAAATTATATTCACAATTTTAAGTATGTGAGTGCCATTTTCGGCCATCTATACCGGTACGTGCTATAATAATACATTTTCAATCCTTATACGTCGAGTTTCGGATATATCGACGGACTTTTCTGGTCCGGATAGTAGGCTGATTTTAAAGTAAGTTTAACCACACAAGTCGAAGTTCCAAATTTAATAGCGAACGTGGGAAAAATACACAGACGTGGGAAAAGACAAACTTTAATTCCTGTTGTAAGCATACGGCAAAAAGTTCGCCAGTGGCGTAACGCCTATGCGTTCTCATGCGGCGGTCCGCAGGGGCCCCCGAATTCTAGAGGCCCCCAAAGGGTTACCCAAAGGTTCCTCGATCTAGTAGCTTGACCAAAAAGGACTTTGTTGATAAATAACACCAAAATGTGTCTCTGAAATCGATTGTAGGGAATATATCATATTATAACGATTAAAGAGAGGTCCCGGGCGGAGAAGGACCCGACGGGTCCCCTCTTGGGCCAGGACCACACCAAATTTCTAAAAAAAAAAAAAAAAAATTAAAAATTAAAAACGGAGATAAATAGAAAATTATATTCACAATTTTAAGTATGTGAGTGCCATTTTCGGCCATCTGTACCGGTACGTGCTATAATAATACATTTTCTTATCTCGGCCCCACAAGGGCAACAGCATAGTGTCTTAAATCGACTGTAGGACATACATCCAGTGGCGGAAAAAAGAGTTAATAGTGGGGGGGGGAGGGGCTGCCGGCCTGGAGCTGCTGGCCCGGGGCCCCAGTAAATTTGTCAAAATATTTTTAACTGGAGATAAAAAGAAAATCATATTCACAATTCTATGTTTGTGAAGGGCCATTTCCGACCATCTAATGGTGCCATATTAATACATTTTTTACTCAGCCCCAACCATGGTGGGTCTGAGGTGGTATAGATTCTCCAACTGTAACAGTCCCAATCCTCAACTTTCTGGATCCATATTTTATCATTTACTCGTCGTTAAAACATTCATTTAGAATAACAATGCATATCTAATATCCCACGATGGAATTGGTGACCGGGACCCAAACAAATCCCCCAGTTTCAGAAATACACAGGGCCCCCGTCCCATCGTTACGCCCCTGAAGTTAGCCATGTCAAAATTATAGACATCTTAGACAGCATGCTGTGGAATGATGGCTCACACGATCGTATGTCGTAAGTTGTAGTCTACTCTCACAATACAGCCACATGACCTCCGGACCGGTGTCACGAGAATTCAGGTACCATCGAGAAATTAAATACCAGACCTAAATTTTCGCTTAAGCGAAAACTTTGGGCTTGTCGATAAATTAAGTACTACTCTCATTTTATGGCACTTATAGTACAATGCATAAATATTTCATTTGTTTTAAATTTACGACCGATCGTAATTAATCAGGTGAACTGGTATTTGGTACGAAAACGGTGAAAATAAGCAGAAAATATACGATTTTGAATGTTTTTTATTCTTGTTAATACTTCAAATCTCATCCGCAAAGTCTACGACGCTGACCTAATTTTCTTCACTGCTACAACAGCAGCACGAAGATTGTCCTTGTTACCGCATGTTTGGCAGCCAGGCTTTGCACCGTGACGTATGGATGCTCTTCATTTTCAGTCAATCAGAGTAGATACATGCCCAGAGTGGGAAAACAAAATATGAAAAAGATGGGTAATACACAGTTACTGTTAGCTGAATGACTTTATAACGAATAGCGCCCGTAAACATCAATCATCAAATTGTTTGGTAAGACGGTATACAACTCCACAATTTTAAAAACATGTTTAGACCAATTTTTCATCGCATTTTATTTCTTTTTAGACGTTGTGTGTGTTTTTTGTTCTTTGTGCAAATTTAAATCGTTTTCATGGGACCCACTTTTTAAGGCTTATCCTATTAATTAATCAGGGTCGTTTGTTGCATTTTTGCCTTTCTTGTCCTGTTGTTTTAATTACATGATTAATGAATAAATTCAATTCAAA
>NW_022720349.1:126453-128160 GCF_011630105.1 Anneissia japonica | reverse complement strand
GTGTTTTATGCTCTGCTTATGCACCTAATAACAGAATTAATTACAGAATTCACCCAAAATTGTGGTATTTCATTTTTATTTATTTTATTCAATGTCCAGGTAGCTCTATTAATAATGATACAATGAGAATACAATACTTTGCACGTATATAAAATATATAAAAAATGAAATAGAACAAATACAATAATAATGTGATCAAATCGTAACATTCATGCATTTGGACTGCTTAATACAGTCATGGGGGTATGATAGAGTATATCAACAAACTCAATACTGTATATGTTCTTCTTACAGAGAGATAATAATACTAGGTAAAGTGGGTTGACACACTTGAGTTGTAAATTCACAAAATTGGAATTCAATAAAATAAATTAATAAAGCCTTATAAGTCTACTTTAAAATCACTTTAGCACTTGAAGATAAAAATGTATATTTAATTCTCTGAACTATAGTTTAAGAAATGTTTAAAAATAATATATTCACATAATGCTATATGCAATTCAATTTTCAACACACTGATCCTATGGAACGCCAAAAGGACAAACCACGAGTGGCGCAGTGCAAAACTAAAGTGGCACATTGCAAATCCAAATGCGTGTGCCGCTACTTGACTCTTGTACTGCGCCACTTGACTTTTGCACTGTGCCACTTGACTTTTGCACTGCACTTGACTTTTGCACTGCGCCACTTGTGGTTGTCCTTTTGGCGATATCACGTCAAAAGGACAAACATAAATCACAGTGCAAAACTAAAGTGGTGCAGTGCAAAACTAAAGTGGCGCAGAGCAAACTCAATTGCGTGCGCCGCCAGTTGACTTTCGTACTGTGCCACTTGACTTCTGCACTGCGCCACTTGACTTTTGCACTGTGCCACTTGACTTTTGGCGATATTGTATGGAACGCCAATTTTGGCATCAAAATGAAACTAAACAACAATAGGCCTATAAATGAATTTAAAAAAAATCAAGAACACATAATTCAATTTCCTTAATAATTTCACAACAAAACAAAAAAAAAGTGGGACTAAAACACCAATAGGAACGATATGATCAAAGGCATGTTTGTCGTAGATACAGAAGCCTAGGCTTCATCGTAATTATTACCGCTATAAAGGCCCATAGCACAGTTGTCAGCCACTGCCAGTACTAGTAGAGACAAATTAGAAGCTTTGGTAAGTGATGGGTTATACGAATAAAAAAATTGCTGAAGAATTGGAGGTAAGCGGAAGCACCATAAAAAAAAAAAAACCCTCCGGCGAAATTTCCGATTGAGAAGGAGTGACCTTTCGAATTATATTAGTTTGAAATAATTTCTGTTGATGTTTGTTTCTATACAATTGCCAGGCTCAGGGTAGACAACTCAGTTATGCTAGGGCCAGTGATAAAGGATCAATGCAAACGACGGGCCCAGTTAACAAGATCGATTCAATAACATACGCATTTTCACATTGTATTATTAAAGCTGAGATTGAAATTTTCAGCATTTAATTTTATTAAGTAGACCAATAATATCTTATACAGTAATAATTTTTTTAGCAAATCAAATAATATAATGAGACAGATTTGTTTTTTCAATCAAATAGGTCTCTTCCCCTTTCTTGTTCACAGTTTGACAAAATGTAAACAATATATACAGACATGAGAAGTACAGAGTAAGAAATTTCATATGTAAGATTCTTACAGTACTTAATCACTTTCTGACATAGCCT
>NW_022720349.1:122669-125656 GCF_011630105.1 Anneissia japonica | reverse complement strand
GGTATAAGGCGGCTTTGTGTCAAATGCTTAGACTGAAGAGACCACCATCCCCAGGGTCTCACTACTAAGTGAGTTCAGGATTTTGAACATATGGTAACGGGCTGTTTATAAATCGTGTTTTAGTGCTTTTATATTCTTTGTATGACTTTTTCGAACGAAAAATCAGCATCATCGGAAGCTGTCGGCTATAGCGTGTAGCGACTGTATGGAAACCAAGCTTAACTCTCTCGTCCGCGAGTCAGTCCTTGTCGGGGACATCGAATCCCCGTCAGGCAAATCCTGGCATCATTTTACCAGAAAGAAATATGAATGTATTTTCTTTCCAGGATTAAATAAATAGATAACATCAATTAAAAGATCGAAACAAAAAAAAACTTACATTGCAGTAATCAGAGTTTGTAGGCCCTGGTTCTTAAAAGGTGGCCCGCAGGCCAAATTTGGCCTGAGAAGAAAATTATTCTGGCCCGCTAGATATAAATTATACAAAAAAATATTTAAAGAAACTGAAAGTAATAACCATTCAATGAATATATATTTTAATAAAGTGAGAGCCAAAACAAAACAGTGGGCCAATGTGAAGTAGGGGTGGCCCATCCAGATCTTGAATTAAATCCGTTACAAATCAATTGGCAAACACCAAAAGATTGGTAGTTTTAGTTCAGCTAAATATGACATAGCAGATTAAAAATAAAAACGTTACCATAGACTTGTTTTTATTATGAGTAGACCGGAGATTCTACTGGTGAAGAGGTTTTAGGCTTTAAAATCTCTAGTATTTGTGGATATGATGGGTGAAATTACAGAGAAATACATATTGTGTGCCAAACTATTAAGTTGAACAAACTTTTTATGACTGTGTTTACGATTATGCCTGTAATGTTATGTTTGGTTTGAAAATACTCCTACAGGATGTTGTTGTATGGATGCCGAAGTAGGTAACAGTATTTTGCTATGAGTAAACGATGAGAAGAAACATAAGAATCAAGGTCAATTACGATAGAAAACAAAATTAGTTTTACTTTGTGGAAAAAATGCCCATTTCAGGAAACGCTACTTCACGCACAGTTAAACTTGCACAAAGAAAGGAAGACATGACAATTACCATTCTCCGACAACTAAAATGTCCGGTGACCCTGCAAGATATTTTGGCGACTTTAACTTGGGTCGCGATCGATATTTTGAATCCAAGGTAAATTATGGGTTACAGAAATCCAATAAATACGGCCTCAAAATGCTACTTTGCCAGAGCTTCTCCGCCTCTGGACCCAAAACATATATGGGCCTGTAAACAACCTAATATAGATGAAAATATGCTTTACCACTTTATCATGCTACTTAAAATCGCTTTTAACAAAATAATTGGCTTCGGCCACAGCATCTCAGAATTTTACCTTAGGTTCATAAAGTATAACAAGTTGCTTGAAACTCGAAGATTTTCTTTGGCCTGTGACCAAATCTAAAAATAGTTGGCCTTCAAATAAATTAATCAAGAACCAGGGGTGTAGGCCTGTGATCGACTGCGACACACAAAAAAGTTACTAGCCCTATTTTATCTTCCTCTCCTTAAATTCCTAAATTTCTAAATTTATATTCGCAAATAAAATTTTATTTTCCCCTCCTCCACTGGGATACTTTTAGCTGGAATATTTTGCAAAATTATCAAATAAAATTTGATTTTTATCTTTTTTCCGCCAGTCTCTGAAGATTTTTCAAAAATTAGGTGCGCTAAACAAGGTATTAAAAAATGTCGCCTAAGTAGGCCTAAGCTTAACTATACAACACAAGTCCATCCATCGAAAAATAGAGTATACAGAGCATTACAGTACACCTCGGTTTCACGCAATTCTGCTATACGTGCTTGTGATTGGGTGGATCACTTCATTCAAGGAAGTTCATCGGTGGAAGAAATTGACAGGATATAGACAGACTTTAGCCTCCCAACATTTAAGATTTTATCAACATGTATCATTTTTAAAATTGTGTCAAATACATCCTTCGGGACTAAAAAAAACTGTCCCCATAAGAAGGGACACAAACTAAAAACGTGAAATTGTCCCCTTAATAGGGGTTTTTAGCATGCTTTTATTGACATAAGAATCAGTTACATTAAAATTAGAACTAATTTATAGCAATAACTTTCAATGCAGCAAATACAATTCATAAAAGTATGAAATGGGCAGAAATGTAATTCAAACAACAATAGCACACTTGTTTTATGTTCCGTATATTATTTTTTATGATGCAATGGATGGATGTAGCATGAATAGAGAACGAACTACAATTAAGGGTACATTTTATTGTATAAATAAGTATCCTATATAACAGTATATTAAAAACAAAGAAAAATAAATCCCTGTGGTTAAGGGTAAAAATTGTATACCCATGTCCACTCTAAGGATTCAGTGGAGAAAATTCTGGTCTATTGCTCAAAAGGTGTCAAAATATAAAGTTGAATGAATTTTTTCTTATTTTGAGACTGTTGTAGCTGTTCTAACAAAATGAAAAACAAATGAATTGTTCCCTTTAATAAGGGTTATTTGATCATTTGGCACACTCAGTATGTGTCTCCGCATCTTATTAAATAAGAGTAAGTAGTTTTAAAAGATAATTATATTGCCCCTCATTTCACAGAAAAGTGTCCCCTTAATAGGTGTGTCCCAGTGGAGCTTTCTACTGTAATAGCCCATAATTTGGCCTAAATTTACTATTATTATTTAAAGCCTTTGAAAATCTTAATTTATCAACCAAACCTACGTCATGAGGGCTGCTCCCGTATAGACCCTATATCAGTGAAAGTGACTTCCTGGGACAAACTATTTCAAATTCATGGATCTGCCACTGATATATCATTTATTTCGTCGTTAAAACACTTAGAACATTCATTTTTAAGTGTAATAAAACAATGATTTCACCAACTAGGTGAAATATTTATGTAGGCCTATTTAAAATGATTTTTGTTTTCTGAATTAAATTAAAATTCTTGGTTT
>NW_022720349.1:112483-120125 GCF_011630105.1 Anneissia japonica | reverse complement strand
GATCACAATAATAAAATTATTGAGGATAGTAATATTAGGTCGATCAATTAAAGAAACCATTACACTACATATAATGATAATAACAATAATAATAAAACAAAGGACCTTATAATGAATGATGTTGATTCCAAGAAAAAAAATAATAAGTTAATAATAATAAGTTTCTTTATTTTAAATCAACCGATTATTGATCATTGTTGTTTGTTTTTATAAGCGAGAATCAGATTCACTTAACATTGTAACATAAACCAAACTTCAGAAGAACTCCACCGCCGAACTACCAGTAAATGTCACAGTTTTATTTTATACTGCTTATGCGGACGTAATATGATCACCAATATATTCCCGCCTTATTATTGTTTACCTGACCTATTCCCGCCTTATTATTGCTAACCTAATTACTGTCGCTGTAAAGGAAAGTAAGTTTCAACTACCCTTCACATCATGCTCACTGTTTTTCGCTTTAAAGTGACTTGGGATTTTTTCAACGTAAATTAGCTTTTACATATTTTTTACAAATTGTTTATGCTGGATAACAACCTGTGAAGTTAAGTTCAACATAAGGTACATGCTCGATTGTATAACCTTCCGTTACTTTATGTTGTTTAATGAATACATGACATATTTAATAATCGTTTACCCCAGAAGAAAGTGTTGCAAATTTGTGTCCCATAGGCTCTGATTATCCAGACCACAAAATACTAAAATTCTCCGGGTACTAAATTTCGTGTTACACCGGCTCCAATGTTAATAAAACAAATTTATAAAAACAAAACAAAAGACAAATAAGAAACCATCATGGTATTATTTTAGAGTCAAACCTAACAAATTAGATTTTATTCTCTACAAAATATTCTCAGTACTTAATTTAGCAACATGTTTTGAAAAGCGTCTTGAGTTAGAATGAATGAGGTGCATTTGCAATTTACAATGACGAATCTAACGAATTTGTATTAGACGTCTACTAAAAAGAGTAACCAGTAAGAACTTGCATTGTTGAGTTCCGTTATTTCAGGTTGATTCCAAATGGTTTTTAAGGATTAAAAGCAAGAATATACACTTACTAAAACATTGGAATGAGTAAATTTCACTTTATCATTAACCAAGGAAACGTCTACTGGTGTTTCATGTTAATCAACAGATAATCACCATGGCAATGCGAGTACACCTTAGCGATTATTTCATTATTATTATTATTATTATTATTATTATTATTATTATTATTATTATTATTATTATTATTATTATTATTATCAATAATAATAACAATTTTTTCCAACCTGATTAGGGATTTATGATTGTTATACGACGTATCCATTTTACACTAAAATATAAACGCCTAATGCAGCCGCTGGGCGGATGATGGATTTGGCTGTATGGGGTGCGTGAGATTCGACACCAGAAAAATTTTGAGAATATTGTTTTTCTTTTAATACACTTTAGAGGATGCCATCGCACCGTCTGCACTCCCACCCCCCGCATCCACCCCAGTGCGGTACTGTACTGCAGTAGTTTTATCCCTGTATGAATGCATTTCAATATACAGTATTATGTATGAAACCAATACGGACTACTATGATATTGTCCGCTATCCAGTTATAAATATCAGTGGAACGTCATCGACTACATCGATCCGATATGAATTATTTCCGGAACACCCAAAAAATGGGTTAGAGACGAGAAGAAGGAAATATGTTATTTAGCATATGGCTATATTCAAGATATGGACGCCATATTGAATTTATTTTTGTTTAATCTTGCTACTCAGTAATATTTTGAATGGCATTGATGTACGGTACCGGTATATGACGGCCGGCCATCTTTGACGCACTTTTTAAAATAACTCATTACTGATCAAATGATAACCACATTTAAGAAGGTCTCATTGATTCACTGAACCATATTAAAACATTAGTTTATAGATATAAAAACAGCCAATCCAAGATGAAAAGTACATGAATATGGCTATTTTCATTGTGTTTGGCGACCATTTTGGATTTTGGCTTGTTACCATGGTTATGTATCATGAAAATTTACCAGACAATTTTTCAAAAGAACTTCATCTAGTATATTACAAGTTATTGATTTCTTTTTCGTAAAAACCATTGGAATAAAAAGGGAGGGTTCGAATTGTGTCACAATTCTTTTTCAACTGACTGGAATAGGGGCTACACATCAGTGGTCATGACATCATCTTTGGTCGATGACGTCGTCGTAGTACCGTTCTCCGATGTTTAGAGATGGTTAGGGGCCCGTTTAGGTGAAATCATTTTGAGATCGTTGTAGATATCTGGGAGATCATGGGCGCCTCGGTCTCTGTTTATGGTGTCCCCTTTTCCCTTTATATGGATTGTTTCTCTAATACGCCGTTTCTTCTGATGCTGCTGTTTGTCCAATATGCTGGCATCCTAATTTAGTACATAATTATGTTGCGTGGCATGATATGTTGTGTGCATTTATCTTGAAGCACTATCTCAATTTGGGAATTCAAATACTCGGGACCATGAATTTTATGCATGGCAAACCGGGCTATGTAGGCACCTTTGGATCCACCCCCACTAATCATCAACCTGGCTATCAGTAGTCTAGAGCTATTATTCGACTTTGTCAACATCGACAGCCAATGAAATCATATATGACCATATGGTATTTGAATGAACATGGCATACCAATTATAATAATAATAGTAAACTGTCTCGTTGCGTTATGAGAAAGAAAATAAATAATCCATAGTTAGTAACTGGTGCACAAGAAAGATGGCTGGAGGTGAATTGGAATTCTTCTCTCTTGATGGGACAACTAAGGAATCAAAGACTTCAAACAGAGTAAGTTGAACTTTAATCGATAGATAATTATGATAATTACGATTATTTGAATTCGGGTCTTTTATAAACGCTTAGCTCCTCGAGTAACCATTTTAGAAGGTTTAAGGGAGTTAAGGACCTGTATATTACTTTAGTAAGTCGAGTGGCTCTGCACCGCAGCTGCCGCGGGTACCCATGGGACTCAACACAAATTTCCACCAGGGTGGCCCCAGAGTTTGCCCGACGGGGGGGGGGGGGCTGAGGTCCCCGACGTTGGGCCGATTCCCCCAAAGAGGTGTCAGATTTCCCCGACGAAAGCAAAGTTGGCGTGGTCGAGCTTCGATTAGAAGGTACTAAAAGTGGTCCTTGGGGAAAATCCCCCGAAAATATCAAAAATCTAGCGGTTTCAAAGACTTATTTAATCGATTTTAGAGTCTACTAATATCTAAAAAATACATATAATATTTTTTTCTCCCCGTTAAATTGTGCTTTTTCTCTTCGACGGGAGGGGGAGGGAAGCTCTCCCCGACGGGTGGGAGTGAGGGGGGCTGGCCCACCGACCTCCGCTGGCGCCACCCCTGATTTCCATAGTGTTTATTAATTTGAGGACAAATAAAGAATTGTTAGATAATTGACAATTCATAATTCATAATAATTACTAGGCTATTGTAGGTCTATTTGAATATTTCGTTTTTCGTCATTTTTAATATGCCATTTAATCGACTGTAAATGTATTTATATAATAACGATCAATATTTTAAACCATTGTATTTTTAAAAATGTTATATATTTTTATAAACTTTTTATGCCTTGACGTTTTTAAACAGTTTTATTCCTCAGCAACAAATTGTTTATGTTGATAAGGACTCAATAAAGAGAACTTGAACGTGAAGGACCATCTGGATTATTAAGTGGGGCAATTTTGAGTTATTACTACCATATGCCTGTCTCTTATACACATCTAGATGTGTATAAGAGACAGGATATATACTTACCCTACTAATTGTTCGCGCACAATACTCGTATACAGGCCTATGGATAAAGACCTACTTTATAATATTTAAGCCCTACCTCTGAAAATGTGTAATAACAAACAGAACTCACCCTCGGCGAAAACGTTCTGTGTCGATATCACCATGCAGCTGATCCGGACATTGCCCCAGACCCGGACTCGACAGACTCAAATCGAGATTCCTGAGGCCTCAGCATTCACTCTGGGGTTCTCTTAATTGATTTGAGATTTGTAATACACACACTCAGGCCCCATAGGGGTATTCCATAATGTTGCAGCTGTATTCAGCGCAGGCTGTGTTTGAACCTACCAGGTACCCACTCTCTGGAGAGAGACAACCGTAGATAAAGTGCCTTGCCCAAGGACACATCCTTTACAGTGTCATTTTTGATTGGTGATGGTCTGTGGCCTGTAGACCACACAATAGGCCCTTATTGTAACTTTAGAGTACTGATGATATTTGTTACTTCGTAATGTGCATAACGAATTATTTATAAAGCATGGCTTATATACATGGCTTATATACTGTATTATTATTATTATTATTATTGTATACTTATATAGCGCATATCAAACTTCTCTATGCGCTGAACAGTATTACCCCGGATCACTGGATCAAGCACATATGGAACACACACTCAGGCCCATACACATACATACACACTCATTCCATAATGTTGCAGCTGTATTCAGCGCAGGCTGTGTTTGAACCTACCAGGTACCCACTCTCTGGAGAGAGACAACCGTAGATAAAGTGCCTTGCCCAAGGACACAAGCGACTTGCACAGCGAGAGTTTTGAACCCCCGACCTCGAGGTTGGGAGTCCAAACCACAACCGATGCGCCAACCACTTCTACATAACTTCTAGTATATAAATGACTCTCGACCTCAACAGTTATTTATATATCATTGACATTAAGAAACCATTATATAATGACCTTGACATTATAACACATGTACATTATATCCACATAATGAGTTTGAAGTCCAGGCATTACATACATATAATAGTTTTGAGACAGCTATTATTTATATATAATGAAATGAAAAAGCAGTTATTTATATATAATGAGTTGAAGTCAAATCGTTATTTATATATAATGAAATCGGTGAACTTATATATAAATAGTTGTAAGTTACTTTTTTCATTATTTATATATAATAAAATTAGTGAACTTTTTTATATATGTTACTTTTCATTATTTCTTATTTATATATATAATGAAACCAGTAACATTATTATATATAAATAATGTTTGTTTACCCTTTCATTATTTATATATAATTAAATCATTAAACTAATTATATTTAAATAATGAAAACGTTAACACAATTATTTACATATAATCTTTTAGATGTAAATGCATAAATAATGGGTGATCTATTCAATCATATGTAAAATAATGAATTATATATAAATAATTGTTAAATAATAAATTTATTATCTATATAATATTAGGGCCTATTATTATTGTTATTATCATCATCATTATCATTATTATTATTTATAATTATCATTATATTATTATAATGGAATCAGTAAACTTATTATTATATAAATGTTACTTTTCATTATTTATATACCCTATATAATGACGTGTTACCCTTTTCTTATTTATATAATAAAACCAGTAACCTTATTATATATAAATAATGTTTGGTTACCCTTTCATAATTTATATAGGCCTATAATGAAATCAGTAAACTAATTATATGTAAATAATGAAAACGTTAACACAATATTTACATATAATATTTTAGATGTAATTGCATTATATATAAATAATGGGTGATCTATTCAATTATATGTGAAATAATGAATTATGATTTTATTTTGTGTTAAATAGTAAATTTACACTTGGTGCCTCATAAAGAACACTCCAGCGGTGCGCGATTCTATTTTTTTTTCTGTACGAAAAATTTCCATGAAATTCCATCGGGCTATCTCACTGACTCGACTGGAAAATCTCAATTCTGGAGGTCGAAGGGTCATCATTCAAAGATAAACGTCTACAAAATTTCTGAAATACAGGATTTCCGCCCGCTGTCTGATTTTGAAAAAAACACATTGACGTTACCATGCTAATATAATGGTTCATTTAAAACGACATATGTAATATTTGATTTCGCTGCACGAATAATAAAAAGTGTTATTTGAATTTCAGTTACATACTGTGAAAATTTTTATTTTTTAGTTGGCCGCGCGGTTTTGGATAATTATTTAAGTACCTTTGGCGAATTCGAGTCAATTCGGCCCCTAGTTAAATCGGTCCCAGGTCAACACTTCCCCAAGTCAACTAGGCCCCCAGTCAACTCGGCCCTAAGTCAACACGGCCCCGTATCAACTCGGCCGAGTGGCTTTCATGGGAAAGTACGATTAAAGAGGAAGGAAAAAAATCAAATATGAAACAGAGAGACAGTTTTTGAAAATAAAAGAAAAGTTGAGAATAGGCATCTCTAAAATAAGGATGCCATCATAGGACCTGCCGAACAACGTACCAATTAATGAATAAATGAATTATAGGCCTAATTATTATAGCATTGCAGGTGCTTCTTGATTACAAGGCTTAGGCTAAGTTAATTAATGGCGAAATGATATATGGTTATTTAATTATTAATATTTTTTATTATTATTGTTATTAATAGGTCTATTAATATTGTTGTTATTATTATTATTTATTTATTATTTATTATTATTATTATTATTATTATTATTATTATTATTATTATTTAATATTAATTCATTAAATTATAAGGCTTATTAGGCCAAGTTCATTAATGTCGGAATGATATAATTAATTTATGTATTTAATATTTTTTTACTCAATGTCCCATTTTAATTTCATTTTTAAATTTGTTTTTTTTTTAAATTTTAATCAATGGCATGCGAAGCGTGACTTGTGTCAGGCTTAGGAACCTAGGGGCCTGGTCTGGGGGAGGGGACTAGCAGGTAGGACCTACTCCGTTTGTAACTAGGCACACTAGTTTAGCCTCTTTTGATCTAGCCTTTGATAGGAACGTACCTAGTTACTACTGGTACTACACCCTATAGAAGGGGGTACTAGCTGTTGTTGGTGTTGAAGATAGTATTACATTCGATAACAAACATACAAGAAGCTCAAAGTTACAGACGTAGCTTACATCCCATAAATCGGGAAGATATCGTAGGCCTACCGTTAGGTAAACATGATAAAGAACAATACAGTTATGGAGTTATGGTAATAAAATTCTCCACTGTCAATATGTACGATTAAAACCCGGGGTGGGTCGAGGACCGGAATGACCATTGCACAATATAAGCATGGGCGTCGATCGTTCCCCCTCCCCAACTTGCTAGTTATTGGCATATCTAGGATGTACAAGGGGCGCACGTCCTCCCCATCCCAAGGGTGGCGCCAGGATTTGCTAGACGGGGGAGGGGGGCGGGCGGTTCCACCGACGAGGTGTCAGATTCCCCCGACGAAAGTAAAGTGGGCGTGGTCGAGCTTCGACTAAAAGGTTCCGAAAGTAGTCCTGGTAGACCATGGGTTAAGGATCGAAAACGTTCAATTCTGTGACCCACCAATCCGGGCTACCTGGCTTTTGCACAAAAATGTCAATACTATTAAATTGTAACATAATTTGATTGTCGGCAATCGTGAATTTGGGGAAACTGTAACCAAAAATGAGAATTTATATCAAAAGTTGCTACGTAACTATAGCCAATCAGAAGACGACTAACAATGAAGTTTGGCTTAGCTGCATGGCCCTCAGCCAATCACAAACTACCTTCTATGCCGTTTGTCCAATGTAAATAGTAAACAACGCACTCCACTTGCAAGTATGG